>NW_026070579.1:0-3487 GCF_014885135.2 Alexandromys fortis
AGAGAGGCCTGGATGCTGAGGCTATGGTCTAGAGAGAACTGGATGTTGAAGCATCTGCAAATCTGGTCCTTGAGTGTGGCTTCTTACCACTCTGGTCACACAGGAATTCTGCAGACTCTAGGGAAGAGGGCAGCAGTGTCTGTTATCTGGTGTAGTCAGAGGGTCAAGTGGGACAACAGGCTGTTGGCAAGACAATGATTCTTACTCCCAAACCCAAATTTTTGAGACAGAGTTTCTCAGCATAGCCCTGGCTATCTTGGAACTCACTCTGTAGACCAGGCTGGCCTTGAACTCGGAGAATGGCTCGCCTCTGCCTCCCAAGTGCCAGGATTAAAGGAATGTGCCACTGCCCGGCTTAGCATCTTCATTTTCTTTCCCCTGCAGGACTATGTCACAAGGCTCAGTACAAAGTGGTGATGCATATCTATTCAGAAGCCGGGAGAATGGCTGGGACTGTGACACTTGCCTAGTCACATCTGAGACCCTGGGTTTGCCCCCTCAGCATGCAAAAAAGTATAAATTAAACGAACTGGGGGAAAATTGTTGCTGGCATGGCTGGGTACTTGGGCCAGGAGGCCAGAGGGGGTGGGGTCATGGTAATCACAGGAGGAGAGAGGAAGGCAGGCCAGGGCTTGTGTCCTTGGTCCTCTCCCTCATTCTAGGACTCAGAAACCTGGTCCCCGTGGGGTATTCACCTGGGTGATATTGCATGTGCATGACATCCCCGCCCAGAGTGAGAAAATAACTGATGAGGGCTCAGTTTCCCCCCCAGACCTTTGAGATCCCAGCCGTGCACTCAGGTCCTGGGCAGGAGTGTGCACCACTCTCTGTAATCATCCTGCAGTTTCCCAGCAGGCAGAACCTCATCCGCATTAACTAGTGCCATTGGGTTCCAAGGAGGTCTGCAGCTGGGCAGTGTAGAGCAGTGGTAACTGGACCATCTGGGGACTCGGGCGGGGGGCAGCCTTCAAATCTCATCTCCTCTTCCTCTGCGGGCAGGGTCACCTTGAGCCAATCACAAGTTGCAGTATGGTGGTCTTATTCTTAAGACTCTCGAGGATGAAGGTATGAGAAGGATGACCGGAGGACCAAATACTGCCACTGGTGCCTAAGTGTTCTCCACCCTCCTCCTATATATACACACACACGTATGTATGTATGTATGTATGTATGTATGTATGTATGTATGTATGTATATTTACATATATATGTGTGTGTATTGCCTCTTATTTCTAGCAATCAAGATTATAGAAAGCTAATGCCAAGCGACACTTAAGGGAGACACATTCATTACTCAGCCCTGATCACCAACAGCAAGGACCTGGGGCAGGGGCATCTCTGTCTCTCATCTACTCGGCACCCGTTTTTTTCTAATGGGAAGGAAAGTCATTGTATGTGATCCTGTTTACACAGGAGGGAGGAGGGAAAAGGGAGGAACCCCAAATCTTTTCTTCTTTTAGGGTTAGATAAAAGGAGAATAATTCTCTTGAAGGTCAAGTAAAAATAAAACAAGAAAGTGCTTGGAGAGCAAGGCTGAACATGCCTGGTATCACTCAGGAATGTTATCAGCGTCTGAGAAGGGATGTGCAGCTGATAGGGCAAAGGCTGGAAACCCAGGGTGTGGGAAAAGTCAGGCGCTTGGCTCCTAGCTTCAGAACTTCTATACCCCAATTCATCAACTTGGCCTTGGAGCCTGGTGGGCTTCTGCATTCTGGGAATCGACCCATGTGGGAACAGACTTACTGCAGGACCTGAGAAATCACATGACCCAAACAATTCCCTCCCCTGTCTGATTCGGCTGACCTGGAGTTGCTTCGTGGGTCTGGTGGGTGCATCCCACGTCTGGGGTTTTCCAAAGCAGACTCTGAAAATGCTGGACCTCCTTCATACTTGCAAACAACCTTTGCTACCGGAACTACTATCTCCAGGGAATAAAGGTAGCCCAGGGCTGCCACCTTCATTTGTAGAGATGTTTTTGTTGCTATTGTTTTGAGACATCTCCTATAACCTATGCTGGCCTCAAACCCACTATATAGCCAAGGTTGGCCTTGAACTTCTGATCTTCCCCCGCTTCTGGGTACCAGAATTATAAACACGTGACACTATGGTCAGCTCTTTTCTTTGTTTTTGTTTTGCTTGAGACAAGGTTTCACTTGTATCCCAACCTGACCTGGAATGATGTAGCTCAGACTGGCCTCAAACTTGAGGCAAACCTCCTGTCTCAGCCCTCTGAGTGCTGTGATTATAGAAGCTGGAGACAATGCCCAGCTGGATCATCCTTGAATGTTATTACTCGGTGTTTTTCACCCGGAGGAATGAATCATACTGATGTGTATCATAGCTTACTAATGTTATGTTGTGAGATTTATCAAATGGAACCTGGCAGGAATCACCGAGATGTGAAGAAATACCACCATCTTAAGTTTCCTTTTGCTTCTTTCTCTGTTTTCAGAAGGGACATGCTATAACTCTAGTTGGTCTAATGTTTGCTGTGTGGCTCAAGCTGGTATGGAACCCGTGTCAATCCTCCTGCCTCAGTGTCTTCACTGTTATCATGCAGTGTGTATGCCAGGCTAGCTGGGCCACAAACATGTGGAGGTTCTCTTGTCTCTGTCTCCCATCTCACCATAAGCAAACTGTGGTTTCAAGTGTGGGCAACTGCACCAGACTCTAACATGGGTTCCGGGATCTAAACTCCAGTAACTCAAGCTTGCCGAACAAGTGCTTTCTCCACTGAACCATCGCCCCAGCCACGTATCCAATTTTAACTTAAACCCTTCTGACTCTGGTTATCAAATGCACTGAGGTAAGCACTTCCCTCTCCCAACATCCAATTTTAATATGATTTATTCATACTTGGCCTGGACCTAGATATGGAGGCTGGCCTGGGACTAGATCAGGATGTCCTCAGACTCATAGAGATCTGCCTGCCTCTTCCTCCTGAGGGCTGGGATTAAAGGGGTGCACCATATGTATACCCAATATCTAATTCTCAAACTTCGTGCAATCTAATGATGAGATCCTTTTTTTTTTTTTTTCCTGTGGTTTGTTGGTTCCAAGTATATTTTTGTTATCTATTTGTAATTCTCTTTGCTTGTTCATGTATCTGTTGCTCAGTTGGGGCGTTTCTTTACTTTTCCTGTTAAGTTATACAAAGGTGTGAGTTGAATCCATTGTCCCATATATTTCAAGTACGTTCTCAGATTATTTTAAATTAATGCTTTTCTCAAACCTTTAACGATGATAGAATCAGTACTGGGGCTTGAACCCAGGGCCATGTACATGGTAGCCAAGCACTCTAGCACCGAGCTCTAGCTTATCCCTAATATTATCTGTCTGCCTATCTTTTTTTTTAAAAATATTTATTATTTATTATGTATACAATATTCTTTCTCTGTGTATGCTTGCAGGCCAGAAGAGGGCACCAGACCTCATTACAGATGGTTGTGAGCCACCATGTGGTTGCTGGGAATTGAACTCAGGACCT
>NW_026070580.1:0-3488 GCF_014885135.2 Alexandromys fortis
CCAGGGTTATTCTGTATGTTTAATCTAGACAAGGGTGGCTGAATTGTTAGGTGATCAATTATATGGGATCTGGAACATCTCAGGTTGTGCACAATGTCCATGTGTCGTCGTCCCTGTCATGTGTCATTCCCCCCCCCCCCCATGGCTGCCAGGAGTTCCTTGGCCACCACACTCTTTCCTGCTCTGAGGCCTCTGAGGCCTCTGGTGTCTCCAGGCCTGGTCTCTGGGACTCTCACTGCCGTCTCCAGAAATGCTGAGGGGTATCCACCGTAGAAGACTGCTAAGACACAGGTTTAAGTCAACAAAGCAGTGTTGGTGCAGCACCTTTAATTCCAGCACTTGGGAGCAGAGGCAGGCGGGTCTCTGTGAGTTCGAGGCCAGCCTGGTTCTTTTTGGTCCTGGTCCTTGATCACTTCTCCACTCTGCTTCCTGTGTACCATGAGGTGATCAGCAACCTCCTCCTCCTCCATGGGCTCTTGACACCATGACCAGCTTCCAAGCATCCGGCACTGAGCCCTCTAAAGCTCTGAACTAAAATAAATCTTCCCATTAAGTTGTTTACTGCAGGCATTCTGCCCCAGCAATGATAAAACAAATACACACTCATGTACTATTTAGTTATTTATATCTATTTAGCACAGGGTCTCACTGTATAGCTTAGGATGTCCTCAAATGCTACATTCTCCTCCCTCTCCCTCCCAAGTATCACACTCAGTGACCACAATCCTCCAGGTATAACATGACCATTGCCATTTTAAAATTATAACAACTGTGATTATCCACGTCAGATTTGCCAAGATTGCACCCATGAATAATAGTCCCTCATGGTTGGGGCTCATGAAGTCCCAGACCTCCCAATGACATGAGATTGGTTGTGCTGGGGAGTGGAGACTTTTCTTCAGCGGTTAATTTCCCATACACTGCCTGTGGAGGTAACCCCTTCATTCATGCTCATGCAGGCAACCCCAGTTAAACTCATTGGCTCACGGAGCTACACTTGGGTGGAATCAGTTCTGCAGTCTGCTGGAGATACCTTCTCTGGGGTGAGTGATATTTCTCCCCGTCTCCTCAGGAAAACTTTACACAGCACCCAGTTCCTTTCTTAGTTTTGTTTTGCTTGTGTGTTTTTGCCTTGTTTTGTCTCAAAAGTAGAACAAAACAAAACAAAATCAAAGACGGCCAGGCTGGCCTCGGATTCGCAGGGATCTGCCTGCCTCTGTTTCCAAAAGCTGGGATTAAAGGCGTGCAATGACACGCCTGGCCTTTTTTCTTGTTTTTGAGTTCATACTCTGTGGAGTTGATCAGTGAAATATTTCAGATAGGAGCCCAATTCTTTGTATTCTGAGACATCATTTTTTGGCCAACTCAGACCCTTGCATTCATGTGCACACAGCCTCCCTATCAACTCACATAAAGTAAAATCTGGCCCAGTGGTGGTGGTGCACGCCTTTGATCCCAGCACTTGGGAGGCAGAAGCAAGTGGATTTCTGTGAGTTTGAGGCCACTCTAGTCTGCACAGTGAGTTCCATGTCAGGCTCCAAAAGCTATATAGAGAAACCCTGTCTAAAAAAAAAAAAAAAAAAAAGTAAAATCCGGAGAGATGGCTCAGTGGTTAAAAGCACTGGTTACTGGTTGATTTTCCAGAACCTATGTAGCAGCTTACAACCCTCTGTAACTCCAGTTCTGGGATATCAGACACCATCATCTGGTCTCTTTTGATACTGCTGGCCAGTGGTGCACAGACCTACATGAAGTTAAAATATCCATACACATAAAAATAGTAAATACAGGGGCTGGAGAGATGGCTCAGAGGTTAAGAGCATTGCTTGCTCTTCCAGAGGTCCTGAGTTCAATTCCCGGCAACCACATGGTGGCTCACAACCATCTGTAATGAGGTCTGGTGCCCTCCTCTGGCCTGCAGACATGCACGCGGACAGGATATTGTGTGCATAATAAATAAATAAATATTTTTAAAAAAATAGTAAATACATCTTTAAACTTTTAAAAATAAAATATGTAAACATTGTATGAAAATATAAGACAATTCCTAACCAAAAAAAAAAAAAAAAAAAAAAGCAAAACAAAACAGCTGGCCAAGATGTATCATGGGAGGAGAAAACCCACTATCCAGGTCTGAATGCATTTATATCCATAAAGTCTAGGAGACACCCTCCTTCCTGCTTTGTTTTGAAACAAATCACTAAGTAACCTTGGCTAACCTGGAACTCACTATGTAGACCAGGCTTGCCTCAAACTTATTGGCTATCCTTTTTGGCTCTGCCTCCTCATAGATTTGTGCTGTGTTAGGCCACTAAATTTTTGGCAATGAGCTAAAGCACAATTGTAAGCGAGTAGAGGCGCCACAGAGTCACTGAGGTAAGACAAGAAAAGGAGAAGCCAGGCCCACAGCTGGTTTATGAATTGGTGTGTGGAGAAAGCACCAAGCCTCTTGGAGCACTAACTTCACCTCAGACCATTGCATTGTGTATGAATCAACCTGGAACACTGAGGCATCGTTAAGGTTGCCTGAAACAAAGAGAAAAGAGGTGAACTGGAGGGGGTCCTGCTGAGTGACCCCCACATTTTCTAGCCCTTATCCTATTGTCCAAAGATGTTTTTAAAAACCTGTTAGTTGGGGCTAGAGAGCTGGAGAGATGGCTCAGAGGTTAAGAGCACTCACTAGCTGCTCTTCCAGAAGTCCTTAGTTCAATTCCCAGCAACCACATGGTGGCTCACAACCATCTCTACTGAGATCTGGCGCCCTCCTCTGGTGTGTAGGCATACATCAAGGCAGAATGTTGTATACATAATAAATAAATAAATCTTAAAAAAAAAAAAAAACCCTGTTAGTTGCCTGGCAATGGTGGAGCAGCCTTTAATCCCAGCACTTGGAAGGCAGAGGCTGGTGCATTTCCGTGAATTCGTGGGCACCTGGTCTACAAAGCAAGTTCCAGTACAGCCATATCTCAAAAAACCAAAACCCAAACAAACAAAGACTGTTAGTTAAGAAGTCTTCTAATATATCCTGAAAGAATTTTCTTTTAAAAGAGAACCAAAATGGATGCTTTGGGTCAGCGAGGTGGTTCAGTGGGGAGGGTGTTTGCCACCAAGGTTGACCGCCTAACTTTGATCACCAGGACCCACGCAGTGGAAAGTGAATGGACTTCTGAAAGTTGTCTTCTGAGCTCTGGTTGCAACCCATAGTACACCCTTTCCACAAGAAATGTTATTTTAAAAATTTAAAAAGAAGCCGGTGTTGGTGGCACATGTCACCAGCACTTGGGAGGCAGAGGCAGGCATATTTCAGGGAGTTTGAGGCCAGCCTGGTCTACAGAGCCAGTTCCAGGACAGCCAGGACTACACAGAGAAACCCTGTCTAGAAAAAAAAAATTAGAGCCGGGTGGTGGTGGCGCACGCCTTTAATCCCAGCACTTGGGAGGCAGAGGCAGGCGGATCTCTGTGAGTTCGAGACCAGCCTGGTCTACAAG
>NW_026070581.1:0-3407 GCF_014885135.2 Alexandromys fortis
TTAATACTTAAAAGGTGTAGTCTTATTTTCAAGATATCTAAAGTGAAGTCTCCTGTCCTTTTTATACTTCTTCTCGGTAGGCAGTGTGCTCCCAACTCTGACTCATTGCAAGAATCTCTTTTTGCCATGGTTTCTTAACAGTATGGATATGCTATGCTTAGGTGTATATGTAGTTGCTCCTCAATGTACGGTAAGGTCTTATGGTTTAAATGTGAAAATGGTCTGAAGTCTTGTGTGTTTTAACATTTGGTCTCCAAGCTGGCAGAACTGTTTGGGAAGCCCATGGAACCCTTTTGAACACAAAGCCTCACTAGCAGACATGGGGCCATAAGAGTACAGCTGAAGTATTACAGAGCACCACTATGTCCAGCTTGAAATTTCTGCTTCCTGCTCAGTGCCATGTAATAAGATGTGCCACCAAATGTTACTGAAATAGGTGGGTCTCCAGGTATCATGCTGTTCTTGTCATAATGGAGTATAGTCCCTTACCATGAGCCTTTTCCCCCCTAAGGTGCTTCAATCAGGTATAATTGTCACAGTAATTATAAAGAAATTCAAACGTAATAAGCCCATTGTAAGTTGAAAGTGTCATGAATTGAAAATACATTGGATAATATGCATAAGCAACAAAATGTCAAAGCTTAGCTTAGACTATCTTAAACATGGTCAGAGCACTCATAGTAGTCTACACTTGGGTAACATCATCCAACTCGTCTATTTGATAATAAAGTACTAAATACTTCATGTAATTGATTAAATACTATACCAAAGTTAAAATGCATAATGGTTGTATGGGTAAACTATTGTAAACTACAAAAATCATAAGTTTAATCATTGTACATCAAGGAGAAATTTTTATTATTTTACTTTTATTGAATTTAACCTGTTTGATGCCCTCTGAAATCCTTGCTGCAGTGTTTGCTATATTGGAGACTTCTCGGGCATGATTTCTTCAGGTAGTTCCCTCCCTGTTCTCTTCTAACATTTTGGTGACATGTATATTAGACCAATTGCTATTGTCTTACATTACTAGCATATTCTGTACACCAGTCCTTTTTTCTTAATATTCCAATTCAGGTGATTTTTTTATTGACAACATGTAGGTTAATGATTTTTCACTCAGCTGCAGTGAGTCTATCGATGATACCACAGAGATAATCTAATGTTCTGTGATTTTTGTTTTGGTTATTTTCATCTTTTCTCTTTATTGTATGCGTAAGGTGTATAGTGTGGTCTGCATATAGAAATGCATCATGAAATGATTGATATAGTTATGTTAAAATGTCTACTGGGTTCTTACATTTTCCATTGTTCTGCCCAAAGTACTAATGTAATTTTGTGTGTCTCTGACTTTATCCATTAGAGCTTTTCAAATGGGTGTTCAGGCTTGAAATAATTGACATTTTTAGGCAGAAATTTATGTTGGAAGGTGATATCCTGTACATTGTAAGATGTTTAGCACCATCTCTGGACTCTACCCACTAGATGACAGTAATGCTTTTTTTCTATTAAAATATGGATAAATGCCTCCAGATGTTGCCAATTGTTCCCTGTGGGAAAAAATTATCTGCTTTGAGAACCAGTCCTTAAACATGTTAATCATAGTTGTTTCAAATTCTCTTTATGATAATTCCAACAGTTATATGGTATAAGAGTTTTTTTCACATGATTTCTTTGTCTCTTCCTACTGTGTATTTTTATGTTTTTGTGTGCTACAATATTTTTGGTTGAAAGATGACCATGCATATAGGGTTATATATAGGGATATCACTTTTTATACTTAAATATTAGCATGCTTTTCCTTCTACTAGGCCTTTACTGTGGGGGTTTGTGTTGATCTAGTCAGGAATTGGACTAGGTTTGAAATTTGCTTAGTTGCTATAGTTGCTATGGTTACCAGAGTTAGAATTTGTTGCTATGGTTATCAGAGTTGGAATTTGTTGTTGCCATGGTCACCAGAGATTTCAAAATCCTCTAGTGATACCTTGTTTTTGTTTCTCCACTTGGCTCTGGATCTTTCTTCGGTCTTGCTCCCCCCCAGAGTCACTCTCTTGCCATTCTTCCAGATGTACAAACTATATTTGTTCAAGGTTTGTTAGCCTGGTTGGGGTGGGGGACAAAAATTGGGCGTTCCCTGATGTTCTTTATAAGCCTCAATGTTAACAAATATTTTGAACATGGGTTGTGGGGTTTATTATTCATAACACTACTGGAGAATCATCTAAGAAGATGAATATGGATGCTGTTTTCATAATTGTCTCTTACCTAATTATAATGAGATTCCATCTGATAGTTCTTCCTGATAGTTGTATAGTACAGACGTAGTGTGCATGTCAGACTAGGTGGATAAGGACAGTGGCTGTTGTTCTTTTCTTCCAGCCAGAAAGGGGCTTTCTTAAAGGTCTTTGGTCTTCCTAGTATATTCGAAGAAAAAAAATCCGTGAAGATGGGGCAATTTGTTCATGCCTGAGAACTGGCCTTATGCGCTCATACTTGTTAGCATTTGGCTTTTTGCAGCTGAGTAAATATTTTTTCTTTTGGCTTTCTTTTCTATTTCTTTTATGGTGTTGGGAAATCAAACTTAGGTTTTGCACATGGTTGGCAAACTCTTTACTACTGAGCTACGTCCCCAAACCCATTATTTCTACTTTAATCTTTCTAAAGTTTCTGTTCTTCAACAACATGTGTTTGGAGTAGACAGTAATATGACCTCATCTAAAACACTTTCTCAAAAGCAGCAATGATAACATGTGTGCAAATATCTGGGTATCAAGGCCCCACCAATTCACACAGAAAATTAACCTTCACACTATAGAGCTGTACTGTCTGTCTTCCTTATTGTGTTGCTCCCAATGAGAAACGTTACCCTTTCATATCTTTCTGAAAATGTAACAGGCTTTTGCTTCCCCTCTGGGGATGTTGAATATTTTCTTTTCACCATTTTTAAAAAAAACAATATGGTTGTTCATTACTTTATTTTTATGTTTCTTTTATTTTAGGGCTTACTTGGCTTCTTGATTCTTTTAGAAATTTGGGTAAAATTTAGCCATTATTCTTGAAATACTTTTTTTCATTTCTCGTCTTTATTCCCCTTTGAAGTCCAGATGCATGCATGTTTGACTGTGGATATTGTCAATCAGGTTTCAAAATGCTTTACTATTTTTAGAATTTTTTTTTCAATTTTACTTCAGGTATACCAAGAATTTCACTTCTCTTTTCTTCTGAATTCCTTTTTTGATGCTAAATCTACATAGTATTTTATATATATTTTCCATAATCTGATATTTTCTTTTACATTTTATTTTATTTTTAATTAAGATATAGTTATAACATCCCCCCTTCCTCCAGCACCTCCCATGTCCCCCTTCCTCTCAAATTCATGGTACTTTTTATCATAGCACTTTGTA
>NW_026070582.1:0-1678 GCF_014885135.2 Alexandromys fortis
TCCAGGTGCAAGACATAATCAGGAAGAGGCTTTGTCCCATATACATAATACACATCTGATCCCATATGGGTTTGCTAGGTCCTCTAGCACAAGGTAATACAGAAATTGATCAATTATTGATTGGAAGTATGCTGCAGGCCTCTGAATTTCATAAAAACATCATGTCAATAGCAAAAGTTTAAAGAGTTTTCACATGGCAACAAGGTAAAGAGATTATAAAGAGATGTCCTACTTGTTCTTTCTATAATAAGACATCATTGCCTGCAGGGAGTAACCCAAAGGGTGCTCAAAGGAATGAAATCTGGCAGATGGATGTGTTTCACTTTACGGAATTGGTAACTTGAAATATGTACACCACACCATAGACACATACTCAGGTGTTCAATGGGCAACTGCCTTGAGCTAAAAAAAGGCAGATCCAGTAATCACACATTTATTAGAAGTTATGGCAGTCATGGGCATTCCTGCACAAATAAAGACAGACAATGGTCCAGCATATGTATTTAAGAAAGTGAAACGGTTTTTTGCTTATTATAATATAAAGCACACTACAGGTATACCAAATAATCCTACGGTAGGGCAGTTATAGAAAGGTCAAATCGTACTATAAAGGACATGATGAACAAACAAAAAAAGGATGGTAAATACCCCAGAAATAGATTACATAATGCTTTATTAACCTTGAATTTTCTTAATGCTAATGAGAAAGGGACAACAGCAGCAGAGAGACTCTGGATAATAGAAAAGTCTTCTGAATTGAATCAACCAGTGTATTTCAAGGATGTGTTGACTTCACAATGGAAACCAGGAGATGTGGTACGTTGGGGAAGGGGTTTTGCTCTTGTTTCCACAGGAGAAGAAAAATTATGGATACCATCAAAATTAATAAAGATTCAGTTTGAAAAGGAGAAACCTCTTAAAAAAGAGAAATGACAGCCCATTCACAATGGTGACAACCAAACAGGCGGTAATGAAATTTCATAAGGGTTGGGACAGGGTTCTGTTCTTGTCTTTGCAGGTAAATACTCATCTTCAAAATTCAAGAGGCCCTGGATGTTTGGATACATATAGAAGGAAAATTAACTAGGCACTAAGGATCATTAAGAAAAGGAAGTCTGATTTATGAGACCAGGAAGAAGATGGGGCCCCACAGCAACCACTCCACCTAATTGAGATGACGTCATGTGTAGACAGCACTACTGTAAGACAGCTGATGAAGTGGTGCACCTTCTCATATTCTGGCAAGAACTCCGAATGAGAACTTTGAAAAAAGAAAAACAAACAACAACAACAAAAAAAACTATTGACTTCTCAGAAATTGTTTGCAACTATACTAGACAGTAATTTTTGGAACTTAACCACCACTTAATTTTTGCAGCATCCCATTAAGAGAACATCACCCCCATGACAGCAGGAAGCAATTCTAGAAGACAACACCCTTATCCCAAAAATGTTTGTTCATAGGGTTGGGAACACTGTTTAGGGGTTGTTGATTATTATTTGCACTACATAAAAAGGGTTGGGGAGAAAACTATGTTTGTTCAAAAAAAAGGGGGATAGTAATAGTGGGTAATAGAGTGAATACTTGTGAGCTATTTTTTATGGATAATTTACGTTGGTATAGTTTTTGTATATTGATACAAGTTCAAATTATATTTGTTACTTTTGTTTATATTAT
>NW_026070582.1:6200-7989 GCF_014885135.2 Alexandromys fortis
TTTGTTACTTTTGTTTATATTATTTGTACATGTATACAAAGTTATTTTGTCAGATTGTATATATGTATGTTTCTACCTTGGTTTAGATACAACTTTTTTTTGATATTGATACAACTTTTAAGGTATATTCTCATATTATTATAGGTCAATAGTTGTTCATGTTTGTTGTACATACAGTTAGATCAATTAGGTTCTTTAGATACATAGAGATTGTATTCTGTCCAGATTGGTATTCTTCAACCACTTCAAGGATCTGTGGAACATGGCATTTAAATAACTTAGTGTTCTATTGAAATGAGACATGACTGCTTCTGACAGCACCAATCTATTCCCAAGAGAATGTTGAGCACCAAAGACACTCTACTTAGAGCTTGTTTTCTTCTTGGCAAAACTGGCCTTTGGGCAAGGAATTCAACCATTGACAAGTTACATAGTATCTGAAAATGGATAAGCAGGACTGTCAAATCTTGTCAAGACAGGGTAAGATGGTTTTTAAAAATATCCTGCCTCTGAAAATGGTCTATCAGTTACACTAGGCCTTAGCCAAAGTTGGTTGCAAAATGAGACTTTGGATGATTGCTCAGGTAGCTGTCTCTGTCATATATTGCTCGCTTTGGAAGCTACTTGATTGTACTTCCTGTTGGCTCAAGTAATATTATCTCCCTCCTCAGGCTTTTGATGGATTGAAGATTAGATAGTCATAGTTACTATACTCTTATGATCTAACCCAGCCATTTCCTATATAAGACTTAGACTCCATAGGATAGAATTTTTATTAAAACATTTAGCATATGTTCCTTGCTTAATAGTTTATGCTGATTGTAATTCTGATCTTATACTTGATATCTGTTCCTTGTGTATATTGTTTTGTATAAGTTTTGGAACTCTCTTACTTAAACAAAAGGGAGAGGTGCTGTGAGAGCTCCTTCAGCCAATAGCCTTTAGGATACCAGTGCATTGGGTCATGGTCTCTTATACTTTAAAAAGCAGTGGGAACCTGGCGCTCTCTCTTGCTTCCGACTCCCTTTCCAGTGACTAGACTCTCTGTTTCCTGATTATGACAAGAAGACTGTTGTTTGGGACAGTGATCTGTAAGTTTTACCCCTCAAATAAATAACCTTTTTATTATACATAATTCTTAACTGGTGTGGGATTGTTTTGCATCTTCATAGTAGGATCCTGTGATTGGACAACAATGGGGCAATGGTGTTTAGCAACAGAGGGGTTTTGGGTGTCCCAGACTTGGGGGTCCACCTAAGAAGCTGGCAAAATAAATAACACATTGGAGGTGGGAGGTTGGGATGCTAGGAGGAAGAGGGGAGCTGTTGGCAAGTATGAGGTGAAGGGAATGGAAGGAGCAAACAAAATGGACACTCCCACTTTAGCTAAAATATTTCTTCCTATAAGAGACACTGGGCAGGATGGCATGACTACAACTGAATGAATGAGATAAATACCCCTAAAAATACAATTAAGTGGTGGGGTCTGGTGAGGTAGATAAGGCTGTACCCCTACCCTGACAAAAGGAAAACTAGAAGGAGAAGAAGATCCCTAAAACTCCCTCAGTACCAAGTATGTGGCTCTGGTGTCCAAGAGAAAGGAGATGGACCATCCTGATACTGTGATGTTTACCCATGGCTCCCTGTTACAGATTACAGTTGTGGTTGGGTCAAAGAAACCCGGGGAAGCCTCAATCATCCATGGCCTGATCTAGAAGGTGAGTTTGGGAATTGTCTGGGTTTAATGTCTTCATGCCACAATGTGCAAGAGGACAATCGGCTGCCCAATG
>NW_026070583.1:0-3396 GCF_014885135.2 Alexandromys fortis
GTGCCATTGTCCTTGGCTTCTCAGCAGCCCTCATTGTCCGCCATATTCAGAGAGTCCGGTTTTATCCCATGCTTTTTCAATCTTTTCTAATTTCTTTCTTCAAAGACTAGAAGGCCTTTGACTTCCTTAGTTAATGTTACCCAAAACGATTTTACATTGTGGCAATAGTGAAGGGTACCATTTCACTGATTTCTTCCTCAGCCCTTTTATCATTTGTATATAAGAGAGCTACTGATTTTTTTTTTTTGTTAATCTTATATCCAGCTACTTTGCTAAAGGTGTTTATCAGCTGTAGGAGTTCCCTGGTAATATTTTATATATATATATATATACATATATACATATATATGTATTTATATATACATATATGTGTATGTATATATATAACTATGTCATTGGCAAATAGCAATACTTTGTATTCTTCCATTCCAATTTGCATCCCTTTGATCTTCTTTTGTTTTCTTAATAACTCTAGATAGAACTTCCATTACTATATTGAGTAGATATGGAGAATGGACAGCCTTGTCTTGTTCCTGATTTTAGTGGAATTGCTTTGAGTTTCTCTCCATTTAATTTGATGTTGGCACTGAGACAATGGGGAAGTTCTATCAGGAACTCTCCAAGGCCGGCTGGCCTGGGTCTGAAAAAGCATGGGATAAAACCGGACTTGCTGAACATAGCGCACAATGAGGACTACTGAGACCTCAAGAACAATGACAATGGGTTTTTGATCCTACTGCACATACTGGCTTTATGGGATCCTAGGCAATTTGGATGCTCACCTTACTAGACCAGGATGGAGGTGGGTGGTCCTTGGACTTCCCACAAAGCAAGGAACCCTCATTGCTCTTCGGGCTGACGAGGGAGGGGGACTTGATCGGGGAAGGGGGAGGGAAATGGGAGGCGGTGGCAAGGAGGAGACAGAAATCTTAAATAAATAAATGAATGAATGAATGAATGAATGAATAAATAAATAAATAAAAAATTTGATGTTGGCTGTCAGCTTGCTGTATATTGCTTATATTATATTATATTATATTATTATTATATATTGTTTTGATTTATTTTAGGTATGTTTCTTGTATCCCTGATCTCTCCAAAACTTTTATCATGAAGCAGTGTTGGATTTTGTCAAAGGCTTTTTCATCATCTAATGAGATGATCATGTATTTTTTTCTTTTAGTCAACTTATATGGTGGATTACATTGACACCTTTTCATTTGTTGAGCAATCTCTGCTTCTCTGGAATGAAGCTCACTTGATCATTGTAGGTGATCTTTTTGATGTGTTCTTGGATTCTGTTTGACAGTAATTTATTCAGCATTTTTGCATCAATATTCACGAAGGAAATTGGTCTGTGTTATCTTTGTTGAGTCTTTGTGTGGTTTGGATATCAAGGTGACTGTGGCATCATAAATTGAATCTGATAATATTCCTTCCGTTTCTATCGTGTGGAACAGTTTGAGGTGTATTGGTATTAACCTGATGTGGGAGTGTCATATATCAATCTGTTGATTTCATTGGTTAATTAAATAAAGAAACTGCTTGCCCTGGTAGGTTAAAACATAGGTGAGAGGAGTAAACAGGAGGAAAAGGAAGTGAGGTAAGACTTCTCAGACAGACTCGACTGCTCTGCTCTCTGGAGCAGAGATGCCAGGCTTTGCTCTCCCAGGCAGCTCAGACCCTGGAGGGATGTAGGCTAGAATCTTCCTGGTAAGCGCACCTTGGGGAACTTACACACATTATTAGAAATGGCCTAAATTAATATGTGAGAATTAGCCTAGAAGAGGCTAGATAGAAATGGGCCAAGCAGTGTTTAAAAGAATACAATTTGTGTGTTGTTATTTTGGGCATAAGTTAGCAGGCGGCTGGGGTGCTGGGGACGCAGCCCCACCACTCCTTATTTCAACATTAACCCTTCTTTGAAATTTTGATAGAATTCTACATTGAAACCATATTTACCTGGGCTTTTTTTGGGTGGGGATACTTTTAATGAACATTTCTATTTCCCTAAGGGTTATAGGTCTAATTAAATTGTTTGTCTGATCTTGATTTAATTTTAGTATGTGGTATATATCAAGAAAATTTTCCATTTCTTTTAGATTTTCCAATTTTGTGGAATACAGGTTTTTTAAGTATGACTTAATGATTATCTGGATTTCCTCAATGTCTATTATGTTCCCCCATTTCATTTCTGATCTTTTTACTTTGGATATTATCTCTCTGCCTTTTGGTTAGTTTGGATAAGGGTTCATCTATCTTGTTGGTTTTCTCGAAGAACCAACTCTATATTTTATTGATTCTTCGTATTCTTCTCTGTTTCTATTTTATTGATTTCAGCCCTCAGTTTGATTATTTTTTTTAATCTACTCCTCCTGGGTGAGTCTGCTTCTTTTTGTTCTAGAGCTTTCAGGTGTGCTGTTAAGTCACTAGTGTGATATTTCTTCAAATTCTTTATGCAGGCACTTAGTGCTATGACCTTTCCTCTTAGTAGCACTTTCATTGTGTCCCATAAGTTATAGGATATCATGCATTCCTTTTCATTTAATTCTTGGAAGTCTTTGATTTCTTTATTTCTTCCTTGGCCTAGTGGTAATTCAACTGAGAGTTGTTCAGTTTCCCTGCATTTGTCTTTCTGTAGTTTGTGTTGTTAAAGTACAGCTTTAATCCCTAGTGATCTGGTAAGATACAGGGTGCTTTTTGACCAAGTATGCATTCAATTTTGGAAAAAGATCCATGAGATGCTGAGAAGAAATTACACTCTTTTTGTTTTGTTTTGTTTGTTTTGAGACAAAGTTTCTGTTTCTATTATGATTTTATTGAATATGTTTTCTATGCCTTTGAATTGGAGTTATTCTTTTTTTAACCCTATTATTCTTAGGTTTGGTCTTTTCATGATGACCCAGACTTCCTGGATGTTTTGTTTTAGGAATTTAATGAATTTAACATTTTCTTTGACATTTTCTATCTCTTCTGTTGTATCCTCAATGCCTGAAATTCTCTCTTCCATCTCTTATATTCTGTTGATGATGCTGGTATCTGTAATTCCTGTTCGATAATCCAGATTTTCCATTTCCAGAATTCCTTTAGTTTGTGTTTTCTTTATTCCTTCTATTTCTATTTTCAAGTCTTGAACTGTTTCATTCACCTGTTTGTTTTTTTTCTTCACTTTGTTGGCTTTCTTTTCCTCTTTAAGGGTCTCTATCCTCTTCATAGTTATTTTAAGTTCTTTTCTTTAGATTTGTAAGCCTTTATTTGAATATCAAAAGATAAGTATTCTAAAGGAAGACAAAGATACAAAAACAAGCAAACACTAAGGAAGTAAAAGTTGACACGTATCTTTCAGATAAATTGCATTAATGTATGTCTTTAGAAGCAATTAGCTGTGTTCTCACT
>NW_026070584.1:0-3471 GCF_014885135.2 Alexandromys fortis
GATAGATGATAAAATATTTTCTTTAATTTTTGTCTAATAAAAATAGACTAAATAATATAGCTGTAATTCTTACTTGATAATTGTTTTGTTATATGTAATTTTACTATATTCAAGTTAAAACTTTTTATTTAGACAGATAAGGGGAAATGATATGCGATGTCCTTCTGTTATGTGTTGCCTTTATTGGTTGATGAATAAAGCTGTTTTGTTCAATGGCTCAGCAGAGTAAATCCAGGCAGAAAATCTGAACAGAGAAAGAGAGTAGGCAGTCGAAGGAGATACCATGTAACCACTCAAGAAGCAAGATGTGAGGTAACAAGCCATGAGCTTCATTATAAAATATAAACTAGTAGAGTAGGTTAGTTGGAGAGAGAGAGCTAGTCAGACATGGCCTAGCCATTGGCCAGGAAATTGTAACTAAAATTAAGCCTCAGAGAGGTTATTTCAAAAGCACCTTTGGGAAGAGGCAAGTGGAGAAAAACAGGTCCAGAAGGAGCAGTGGGGCAGAGAATCCTACTAGTCATAGCTGAATATCAGTGGATTCATGACACAAGCTTTACTTCTACTGTGTGGCTGTGGAAAGCTTTCCAATATTAGCTGACTTCATTTAACTAGTGTAATGATGCCAAATTATTTTCAAGATCCACTAAGAGACTGATTTCACAATGGCATGAGACAAGGTTTCTCAACACCAGAAATCTTTCAGACGCGGAATCTTTCATTGTCAGAACTTGTCCTGTACCTTGAAGAAATCTTTGCAGCATCTTCAACTTCAACCTGTTAGATGTCAGTAGCTCTTTTCCTGTTGTGACAAGTGAAAACGTCACTAAACAGTGTCGGTATCTTCAGGGACCAGAATAAAAAGTCTAGTATGAACCACCCAGGCTCTGCCCTCGCTTTGACATTATTTTGCTCAGTGTTTCCAGTTAGGTTCCTTACTTTCTCTGGGCTCTCACCTGTGAAAGGAAGGAGTTTCTCTATTTAGACAGGATGACTGAGTCTCAAAACCTTCGGCTGTGATCTTGTGCTTCTTGTGTGTGTGGGTGGAGGTAGTGATCAGTCAAGAGAATTGGTGCTGGGTGCTTTGAGGTAGATACACCCCTGTCAGATTGTATCGCTTTCACAAAGGGCAGTGTGGAGGTGTGGAGGGAATATTATGTTCACTGTAATGATAAAACCTCACAAGTCATGTTTGCAACAGGAGGAAAATCAGAACAGCCTCATTCAAACCATTCCCAGTCCCCGGGGTGTGCACTCCATACTCTTTACCTTCATGTTCTCTGTGATAGATGCTCGTTGGCTGGAAATATCGACAGACAGACAGACATAATAGACAGATGAGATAAATAGATAATAGATGTGCATATAGATTTTTAAGCAGAGATCTGTAAAAAAATCTAGATTTAGATTTATCCACTAAGAACTGATGATGAATGGATGGCTGGCTGGCTGGCTGGCTGGACAGACGGACAGGCAGATGGATATATGGGTGGGTAGGTGGATAAACGTATGGATAACAGACAGGCAGACCAGCAGATGATAAATAGATTTTCATCATCTTTCTCTGGCTCATATAAACTATTAACTGGAATTACCACCAACAATATTATCACATTATTACGTCAATATAAACATAATTGTCATACACTATCCTAGCTTCCAGTTATCAGCCATGATTTCTCTGATGAGAGTAGAGAATTTGGTTCTATGTTTTTCAGCTGCATGACCCCATGGACTTTCCTTTTGGACATGTTTATAATATGCTTTCTTCCTATGCCTCAGTTTCTGGTTAAGCTCTCCATAGGTAAGAAGTGGAGCAGCCCCCTATGTGCTCTGACCTCACACTTGCTTGGAAATGATTTTTTTCCATGAGAAAAATCTTAATACCTGTAATTGTATGCATCCTTGACTGAACTGTCTGCTTTGCCCATGTTGTAAGTTTTTAGTCCTCATCTGAATTCTATTTGGTCTATAAAGGAAATAGCCTACATTCTCAGTGACTATCTTGAAACAGCAAGCAAACATCAGTCTATGCTCACACTAAATACACAGGTATACACCATTCATGCAAGAAAACCAAAGCAAGTCTGAACTAGAATTATTTGTACTTTCTCTTGATTAACTGTTTTCCTGTTCTCTTTAAGGAGCAGAACAATATCCAAATGGAAGCTTATAAAGAGGACACAGCAGAACACTCATACATCTAAGGCCAAGGAAGCATTGTAGAACAGGAGTGATTATAAGAGCCGGAATACCCAATGATGACACCAATGAACATGCCAAACTGGACAGAGAAAAGCCCATGAGGCCTGAATCCTACACAAAGAATTGCAGGCAGTTGTGGAAAGTTAGGACTGGAGAGTTGGCTTCCCCATGGCAAAGCAAAACAATCTGTTGTCCACTGCCAAATGATCATGCAGGCAGCATATATGGACTAAATAGGTTATATTTAACAATATATACACATATTAAATATATATTTATATTGTTATAACACACATACATATGTTAAATATATATGATATATGTATGTATATGTATATAAATATATATATGTATGCTTGCAATAGCAATGAATGAATAAAGAAGCTATGAATTTGAAGGAGAGCATGGAGAGACAAATGGAAGGGTTTTGAGGGAGAAAAGGGAAGAGAGAAATCTTGTAGTTAAGTTATAATATCAAAACTTTTAAAAGAAATAAAATTTTAAAAAGAGCATACTGCACAAGCTGGAGAAACAGCTTGGTGGGAGCACAGCTACCTAGCATGTGAAGAGTCCTGGGTTCAATCCCTGGAACTTGACGGACTATATAACACCCTACACAGAGTAAGAGCTATTTTTGGTTGAAGCATGTGTGTGTACAGGAGATAAAATTAGATCCAGAGAATCCCATCCCACCCACTCTGTCCCTTCTTATACTTTCTCAACTTTTTATTTTCCCTCTCCTACCCTAATGCCATTTTTGGTTTTTATTTAAACCTTCAGTAACTGAAAAAATACAATTAATATGAAAGAAAAGGAGATAGAAAGATGGCTTACCAGCTAAAGATATGTGCCATCCAATGACCTATGTATAATTTCTAGAACTCATATTATGGAAAAACAGAATGGATTCCAGAAAGTTGTCTTTTGACCTCCAAATCTATGTGAGGGCACAACACACACACACACACACACACACACACAAACAAATACACACAGAGAGGGGGGCTCAGTGGTGAAGAATACGTGCTGGTCTTGCAGAGGACTCAAGTGTGGTTCCTACACAAAACCAACTCGCATTCAGCTGTGACTTCAGCTTGGAAACCTGACACTCCATCTTCATGCATTTATGAGTACCTGAACATAGTCACAGAGACAAAGATATACACATGAATAAAAATAGAATACAATTTTTAAAAAGAAAATATTAGCTACATAAAACTTGCAAGAAAGGAAGGAATGAGAGAGGAAGGGAAAGGAGAGAGAGAG
>NW_026070585.1:0-3444 GCF_014885135.2 Alexandromys fortis
AGAGACGCCAGGCTCCGCTCTCCAAGGCAGCTCCGACCCAGGATGGAGGGAGGCTAGAATCTTCCCGGTAACGCACCTTGGGGTGCTTACACATATTACTAGAAATGGGCTAGTCCAGGTGCAAGAGTTAGCCAAGAAGAGGCTAGATAGAAATGGGCCAAGTGGTGTTTAAATGAATACAGTTTGTGTGTTGTTATTTCGGGCATAAGCTAGCAGGCGGCCGGGGTGCTGGGGACGCAGCCCCGCCGCCGCTCTTATTTCAACAAATCTGAAACTCAGAGGATGCCTGTGTAGGGGTGGTCAGGTGGCAGGACACCTGATGATTGGAGGCAGGTATGCTCACACATTTGCAGTGGGCTACAACACTAACCAAAATCAATGAGCAACAAATTATCCTCCAAAGTGATGGACTCAGATGAGGCCCATGGTGGGGAGGAGCGTCAGGAGGAGCTTTGTCAAAGTTAAGTTGAGAAGTGCGGGGTATTTCTCACCGATTTTGGATTTCTGAGGTGAGTGTGGTAAAGATAACTGAGGAAAGAAAGACTTGGCGAGCTGCAGGCATGCCTCATTTTACCAAGGCGGGTGCAGCAGATTTCTTAATAAGCTTTGATTCTCAATAAAATGAAGACATTGAAGCTGGTTGCTCAATTTCAGGATTAGATTCTGAGTTCAACTGGTCATATGAATTCATGTGGTTTTTAAGATTTAAAAATGTGTGTGTGTGTTTGTGTGTGTGTGTGTGTGTGTGTGTGTGTGTGTGTGCACCTATGCTTGCAGAGACTAGAAGAGGACTGGAGGTGGAGGTGGCCTTACGAATGCTTGTGAGCGTTCTGATGTAGGTGCTGGCTGCTGAATTTAGGTCTATTTCAAGAGCCTCGGGTTCTCTTAATGCTGAATCATCTCCCCAGACACCTCATATCTCGTTTATAATCATCTATTTAGATTGATGTGTAAACAGCAGCCATAGCAGAGGAGAGATGATTTAATTAGAATGAGGAGGTAAAAACTTCTTTGTAGTCTAGAGTTTTATAAGTCACCTTTGTTTTCGAGATTACTCCAAAGCTCTTTACTCCTCTTCCATGGGCTCCACCAGGGAGTTGCTGCCTTTATCGGCTTTTTCTTTGGGCAGACTCCTTCACCAATGGAGCAAAGGCTATGGTTTCTTCATCTGTAAGGCTGAAAAGAAATCTGATAGAGAAATGAACTAACAGTGTTAATAAGATGGCTCATGATAAAGGTGTTTACCACCAAACCTGAGGACCTGAATTCAGTCACTGGAAGAAGGCGAAAACCTTCTCCTGGAAGTTGTCCTTTGACCTTAACACATACCCTGTGGCATACTGACACACATTCATTCTCTCTCCTCTCTCTCTCTCTGTCTGTCTTATAAAACAAGTAATGGTAAAAAAAATGGACTAATTGACAGCATAAAAATTCGAAGAAAAATTATGTAAAGATGTTCAATTACATCCCTTTACAGGCAGTTTCCTGTAGTATATTTGCCATTCCCTTGTTTAATGACCCTCCCCCACTTAAGATTTCTTTGGGGAAGAAGGGGAAACTTCCTCGACAAAACTATAAAGCAGAGAAAATGTACCTAAGGCTTATTTTGACCTTTCCTTTAAAAATAACAATACTTATTTTCCCTCCTAATAACCTACTTAGTGCAGTTCTTTTGTGTTTTGAGTGTCTATCTGTATATAGCTATGATCTATGCTTCTATCAATCATTTACCTATCAACTCTGTCATCTATCTACCATGTATCTATATGCCTATCATCTATTTACCTGTAATTTAATTATCCACCATCTGTCTCTCTCATCCATCTATACATATCAGATATCTGTCAATCAATTATCTGTTCTCTCTCTCGTCTATCTATATCAATCATCTATCTTCCATTATCCTTCCTCCCCTTTTCTCTTCCTCCTTTTCTTCGTGCTGTTCTCCATCCTCCTTCCTTTTCTTTCATTGATTTCTGCTGCAGGCAGACTCAACTTGAAGCATGGCACTTTCCTCTTCTCTGCAGCCATCTTATAGGCAAAAGTTTAAGCTCCTCCCAGCAATCACTCCTAGGTAAAAGTCTGAGAACACTACCATTAAAGCGTCACGTTTCTAAGGTTGGATCAATTAGAATTGAGAGAAGTTTTGCTTGCCTTTATGCCTTGGTGTATCTGACTATTCAGACTCATAGAATCCCATCTTGATGTTCTTTTAATGCTACCTCTCTTGCAGCCTGAGGTCTTGAACTTCTGCTGCTGACTGCTGTTCCTCCTTTTCCCATACAGGCAATACACAGCACAGATGGACAGAAAGCAAAACACCTTCAAAGCACTTTGCCAAGAACAGTTATGGAGCATGCGACACGATGAAGCCTCAGAACCCAACTGCAGGGATGTGGACTACCCTTCACAGTTATTCAGTTTCCAAAAGGATTCAGAGGGAGAACTTGGGTTCATGTAAATCATGTGATTTTTAATAAAAATGAATATTGAAAGGGTTGAGGTGGGACAAGAGAGTGAAGATGAACCAAGCCCAGTGCCTACAGAGAGCACACAGACACATGTGTTAGGGGACCTTCCTGAGATCTGCCTCCTTGGAGATTAGAGAGAGCAGACACATGACTATCAAGAGCTCAGGTAGGACCCACATTTATGCAGTACCGACCCCCAACTCAAGAAGCTATGTTACAAAAAGAAGGAAAAGCAAAAATCAAATGCCAAGGCTTCCATCTTAGGAACAAGGTGCTTTTTCAGCCTTTGCTGATCTGCAGGGAGAAATACAAATACAATCTAAACACAATTAAATATCCAAGGTGGTTACCAGATTGAAAATGAATTATAAAGAAACATAGATAGCTTTGTCTTGCTACACAATCCACCCTTGTTGATTTTTAAATACTGCAAGACTGAATTCGTAGTCTGTACTCTGGTCTCTAAAGCCTTTCTCAGGTCTGAGGAGAGGCTGTGTAGTGGACACAGCAAGGGAGATACCCTGGGAGAACCATGAGCCCGAGGAGAGAAGGATACCAGGAAGGGAGTTTTCTCTTTCGGTTAACAGCTGCTTAAACAGCTATCCTGGGAATGCTTTTACAGAAAAGCTCAGGTCAACCTATACCAGGTCAACTGGCTGCCTTGAAGATTGAGCATACAGGATTTCATTCAGCACAAAATGCAATGCTCTTCACACAGAAGTCGATCAATATGTGCTGTTGACTGATGCCTGGCTTTACTTAATGTCTACCCTTTATGTGGCTCAAAGGCTTTGACAGTACAGACTCGCTGGTATTTTGAGCAACCCGCTGTCAAATTTAAGGCAGTTCCTTCTTTATAATTATGAAAATGGGTTAAAACTGGTCTCGCTGAACATAGCGGACAATGAGGACTACTGAGACCCCAAGAACAATGGCAATGGGTTTTTGATCCTACTGCACCTATTGGTTT
>NW_026070586.1:0-2500 GCF_014885135.2 Alexandromys fortis
GCCAGATCTCATTACAGATGGTTTGGAGCCACCATGTGGTTGCTGGGAATTGAACTCAGGACCTCTGGAAGAGCAGAGGGAGCACTTAACCACTGAGCCATCTCTCCAGCCCCCTCAGAGGTCTTTTTCATCTGAATCTGTCTTTATTGCATATCTGTAATCATCTTCTGACCAGGAGTGCTTTTTTTAAAATGCTAAGCAGGTGTGGCTAGGACCAGCTCTGCAGCACTGCCGGTTTGCTGCCCCATCCAACATGGCAGAGGTATGCTCACTGCCTCCGTGAGCTCCAGGGACACAGCAGGTCTATAGTAGCACACTGCTCACAAACCCCATTTAAATGCAGGGCCTCCCAAAAGAGCCAGAGTTCACACTGCTAGCATGAACCAGAAAGCCTTCCCATAAAAAAGCCAGAACAGTTTTTGCCACTAAAGCTGAGTCAGGAAATCTTTTAAAGGAGCCACACCTCTGCTTGCTTCCAGCAAACAGAGCCTATCTGAAAAAATGCAGCTGCCAAGAAGCTGTGCTTAGCTCTGTTCTTTTGTGTCTGGAATCCCTTCCCAAGCTCTCTCAGGTTTTGTGTGGATGTAGTTGCCCCACATTGGTGCTCCATTTGTAACCAGAGAGTTCTCTTTTGCTTCCTGCCCACTCAGATCCAAATAATCACACAGAAACTATTTTAATTACAACAACACTGTTTGGTCAAAGGTTCCAGCATATTTCTAGCTAGATCTTATATCTTAAATTAATCTACTTCTATTAATCTGTGTATTGCCACAAGGCTGTGGCTTACTGAAAAGGTTCCGCTGGCAGCGTCTTTTTTCTTTGGCAGCTACATGGTGTCTCCTTGACTCTTCCTACTCTCTCTATATATCTCTGTTCGGACTTCCCACCTGGCTTTGCTGTGCTAAGCCACTGGCTGAAAGAGCTTTATTCATTAACCAATGGTAATAACGCATATTCACAGCATACAGAGGGGACTCCCACACCACCCGAAAGACCCTGTGCTGCCTGTCTGCGACTAAGAGCTGCTCTAGGGGGCAGAGTGGGGGAGAGCTGGTACTGTAAACCAGTTTTTTCTGGCTAGAATGCTGCTCCACTCCCACAGTGGGTGTGTAGATCTCAGGAGTGGGCTAGGGAGCTGGAAGGAGGTGTTTAGGAGAGCGGGGTGAGGAAACCAAACAACTGTCAGGGCCTTGTGATTCAGACCTTCCAGTT
The DNA here is from genome assembly GCF_014885135.2 of Alexandromys fortis. NCBI lineage: Eukaryota > Metazoa > Chordata > Mammalia > Rodentia > Cricetidae > Alexandromys > Alexandromys fortis. Next base: position 1,216 of record NW_026070586.1, read on the forward strand.
GTAGAGGGAGTGATTTGGGTTGACGTGAATTCCCAGAATGCCTGACACACCCACAAGCAAGCGGGCCTCAACCCATCCCAGGGACCTTCTGTTAACCAGCTGAGGGCTTGAGTGGCTTCTGCTCTCAGTGCCACTTCCTACTCTGCAATAAACAGCATGTACCCGGGAGAGCATCGGTGAGTGTTCACATGAGAAATGGCCGAGAGGCTTGCAGGAGATGGACCCCTTGGTTTTCAACAGGGGAGGCTGTTTCAGGGGAACTAGTGCCCTGCCTCTGCTGGCGGCTAACACACCTTAGCTTCTATTATTTCTTAATTGCTTAAGCAGATTGGTCAACTGTTGGTTTGCTGGTAATGACAGGAATATTTACTCTGTAATCAAATCAAAAGTGGTGACCCTGGGAGGACAGGGGATGGCGCATCTGGGAGACAGAGGGAAGGGCTTGCTCTGGGGCCTGCAGAGAAACACCTTTCCTTGCAGCTGCTGGAGTCAGCACTGGAAAGGAATGAATTCTCAGCATCTTGGAAGCTAAAAAGAGTTCTGAGACCACTGCCCCTTTGTTTTAAAGACGGGGACACTGACACTCAGAGAAATGTATTACTGCTGAAGATTACCCAGGAAATGATAAAGTCAGGATTAGAATCCAGGGCACATGGCTGCTAGTCCAGTGTGCCTTCTAGAATGCTCTGCTGGCATACAATGTATCATTCGATCCATTCATTTGTCCATCATTCTTCCATTCATTCACGTACCCAGTACTTATTGGACACTACTACAAGTTGACCCTGTGATATAAACATATAGATCTAGAGCCATAAAGTTTAGATGTTATAAGACACAGTAAGCAGGTGACTAAATAATAAAAAATGAATTTGAGTGTGCCAATGATACCAGACCTCACAGACCTAGCTTGGCCCTGGGGAGGTGATAGTGAGTATACTGGCTAGTTTTTGTTTGTTTGTTTGTTTGTTTGTCAAGATGATGTAAGCTGGAGTTATCTGGGAAGACAACCTCAATTGCCTGTCAGATTGCATGGAGGCAAGTCTGTAGGGCATTTTCTCGAGTAATGATAGATGTGGGAGGGCCCAGATTGCTGGGGGTGGAGCCAACCCTGGGCATAGTCCTGGGTTTTATAAGAACGCAGGCTGAGCCAGGGTGTAGTGGTACATTCATACCTTTCCCAGGAAGCAGAGGCAGGCAGAGCTCTGTGAGTTCCAGGCCAGCTTGCCCTGTGTAGTGAGTTCCATCCAGGTCAGCTACTGCTAGGTACATGTGAGACCTGACT
>NW_026070587.1:0-3415 GCF_014885135.2 Alexandromys fortis
CTCTTTGGATTAGAGAGGGAGGGGGAGAGGAGTGGGGGGAGGGGAGAAGGATGGGGGAGGGGGAGGGAAATGGGAGGCTGGGAGGACACGGAAACTTTTTTTTCTTATTCTCAATAAAAAAAATTAAAAAAAAAGAAATACTCTCCTTCAAAAGTGAAGATGGGGGTAGTTGATGAGAGTTACCAGAATTTAATTTACTTTTAGTTATGTTATTTTTATAAATTATTTTGTAAGATGAACCTTATAAAATGTATGAAATACATGAGTTCAGACTAAACACAGTCTTTCAAATTAAATAACTTTTAACTGTTTGAAAACACAATTATAAGACTTCTTGTGGCAAGTTAGATAATCAATTTTCTGGTTGAAAACCAGTAATACCCTGTACAAAATATATTACAAAAATGTCCTTATCCATTCTTGCTGAACTATTTGCTACTGATGGATTCAGGGAGTAAGGTAATTCTTGCCTTCAGCTGTATACCCTTTGGTTACTCCACCTGATTCCAATGGGTAGTTCTAATCCAATGGCCATATAGATAGCCCTGGTTAAACTAAAAAGATCCCAAATAAAGCCATAAGTCATGAATCAGGGAAGGAGACTGGTATATGTGGAGATCGCAGGGGTGGGAGGAAGATAAGGGAGTTTAGGGGAGAAAATAGTCAGAAGACATTATAAAGGTGGATTAAATTGTCAGTTTTTTATTTTTGTCTCACCAAATAAATTTTAAATTATTTATATAATGGTGTGTGTGTGTGAGTGTGTGTATGTGTGTGTTAAGTATATGTCTCTGTAGCACATGCACACAGGAGCCTGTGAAGGTCTGGAGAGGGAACCAGATCCCCTAAAGCTGGAGTTACAGCCAGCTAATTGTGAGCCTGTCATATGTTTGCTGGGAATTGATCTGAGTCCTCTGCAAGAGCAGCCAGAATTCCTTTTGTTTTTAGATTTTTTTTATTGCTTTATAAATAATACCATTCAAAATTTCCACCTCCTTCCCTCCTCCCAATACCTTCCGCTCCACACTCCTCCTCCCCTTCTCCCTCCCCCTCCAGTCCTAAGAGAGGGCAGGATACCCTGCCCTGTGGGAAGTCCAAGGTCCTCCCCACCTTCATCCAGGCCTAGGAAGGTGTGCATCCAAACAGACTAGGGTCCCAAAAAGTCAGTACATGCAGTAGAAACAAATCCCAGGGCCATTATCATTGGCTTCTCAATCAGCCCCCATTATCAGCCACATTCAGAGAGTCTGGTTTGATCACATGTCCATTCAGTCCCAGTCCAGCTGGATTTGGTGAGCTCCCATTAGATCAGTCACACTGTCTCAGTGGATGGACGAACCCCTCGCGGTCCTGACTTCCTTGCTCATCTTCTCCCTCCTTCTCCTCTTCAACTAGACCTTGGGAGCTCAGTCCAGTGCTCCAGTGTGGGTCTCTGTCTCTATCTCCATCCATCAACAGATGAAGGTTCTATGGTATTATTCAAGGTATTCATCAGTGTGGCTATGAGACAAGGCCAATTCAGGCACCCTTTCCTCTACTTCCCAATTACCTAGCTGAGGACATCCCCTTGGACACCTGGGAACACCTCTAGAGCCAAGTCTCTTGCCAATAGTAAAATGGCTCCCTTAATTAAGATATCTTCTTCCCTGCTCCCATATCCACCCTTCCTCCATCTCAACCATCCCACTCCCCCAAGCTCTCCCCAATCCTCCCCTTCTCCTTTCTCTCTCCCCCTCTCCCCTTCCTCCCACTCCACCCCCAACTTTTTCCCGGTCATCTTGTCTGCTTCCAATTTCCAGAAGGATCTATATATATTTTTCTTTAGGTTCACCTTATTTAGCTTCTCTAGGATCATGAACTATAGGCTCAATGTCCTTGGTGGCTAGAATACACTAATGAGTGAGGACATACATATTCATCTTTTGGCATCTTGGTTATCTCACTCAGGATAATGGTTTCTATTTCCATCCATTTGCATGCAAAATTCAAGGTGTCATTGTTGTTTACCGCTGAGTAGTACTCTAATGTGTGTATATTCCACACTTTATCCATTCTTCCATTGAGAGGTTCTGGCTTATTACAAATAGTGCTGCTATGAACATAGTTGAACAAATGCTTTTGTAGTATGATTGGGCATCTCTTGGGTATATTCCCAAGAGTGGTATTGCTGGATCCTGAAGTAGGTTGACTCCCAGTTTCCTGAGAAACTGTCACACTGATTTCCAAAGTGGTTGCACATGTTTGCATTCCCACAACCAATGGATGAGTGTTCCCCTTACTCCACATCCTCTCCAGCATAGGTTATCATTGGTGTTTCTGATTTTAGCCATTCTGACAGGTGTAAGATAGTATCTCAAAGTTGTTTTGATTTGCATTTCCCTGATAGTTAAGGAAGTTGAACATGACCTTAAGTATCTTTTGGCCATTTGAACTTCTTCTGTTGAGAATTCTCTGTTCAGTTCAGTACCCCATTTTTTAATTGGGTTATTTAGAATTTTAATGTCTAGTTTCTTGAGTTCTTTATATATTTTGGAGATCAGACCTTTGTCTGATATGGAGTTGGTGAAGATCTTCTCCCATCCAGTAGGTTGCCTTTTGGTCTTAATGACTGTGTCTCTGTAGTTCCTGTTCGTTTACCCAGATTTTCCATATCCAGCCATCCCTCCGTTTGTGTTTTCTTTATTGCCTCCATTTCAGTCTTCAAGTCTTAAACTGTTTCCATTACTTGTTTGATTGCTTTTTCTTGGTTTTCTTGGGTATCTTTAAGGGATTTATTAATGTCTTCTAACTTTTTGTTTGTGTTCTCTTCCATTTCTTTAAAGGAGTTTTCACATCCTGTTTAAGGGCCTCTATTATTTTCATAATGTTATGTTTAAAGTCGATTTCTTCTACTTCTTCTGGAATAGGGTGTTCAAGTTTTCCTGTTGTGTGTTCACTGAATTCTGGTGTTGTCATATTGCCTTTCAGGTTGTTGGAGGAATTCTTGCATTGGCACCTGCCCATCTCTTCCTTCAAATGCAACCAGGATAGTCTTGTCATCTTGGTCCAATCTTTGCTGTGACTGGCTGTGTACTTAGGGGATTTTCTTGGTCTACCCTCTGTCAGGACCCCTCAGCGCTTGAGTTCTCAGATCCCCTCTGCCCAGAAGCAGGCTGTGCTGGTGGATCTAAGGACCCCACAGATGGAAAGGAGTGCTTGGGGGTAAGAAGGGATGGGGTAACTAGAGAAAGCCAGTAGCTGGGAAGACACACCACTGAATGGCTTGAAACATTTAAGGAAATGGAGGGGGGGGGCTGTACTCTGTTCCTGTGACCGTCCAGCCGGGCAGGAACACACTTACCCCTCTGGATGGATCTCCTCAGTGCAGGGGCAGGGACTCTTGCTGGGCTATAAACCTAGCAGACAAAAGGGCAGG
>NW_026070588.1:0-3471 GCF_014885135.2 Alexandromys fortis
CAGGGTTTCTCTGTGGCTTTGGAGCCTGTCCTGGAACTAGCTCTGTAGACCAGGCTGGCCTTGAACTCACAGAGATCCGCCTGCCTCTGCCTCCCAAGTGCTGGGATTAAAGGCGTGCGCCACCAACACCCAGCATCCCATAGTACCTTTAATTATGAAAAAGTCTCACCAACCTCCCGTTTTTAATCTGTTGAAGCAACTGGGTAGAATCTTCATATTGACAGATTGAGTCTACTCTGTTCCTCATGTTTCTTTCAGATTGATGCTCAGTCTAAAGACTTGGTAAAATTCAGGTTTAAGGTTTTTTTTTTTTCTTTATTTTTCCTGGGTGAAGTTTCTCTGTGTGGCCTTGAATTCACAGTGGCCTACTTCCACTGCGGTTAAAGTTGTCTGCTACTACCACCAGGCTCAGGTTTGAATTTTTTATTTTTTGTTTTTCAAGACAGGGTTTCTCTGTAGCTTTGGAACCTGTCCTGGAACTAGCTCTTGTGGACCAGGCTGGCCTCGAACTCACAGAGATCTGCCTGCCTCTGCCTCCTGAGTGCTGGGTTTAAAAGCATGTGCCACCACTGCCTGGCTCAGGTTTGAATTTTTTTTTTGTTTCTTTATTATATATACAACTTCTGCCTCTATGCGTGCCAGAAGAGGGCACCAGATCTCATTACAGATGGCTGTGAGCCACCATGTGGTTGCTGGGAATTGAACTCAGGACCTCTGGAAGTGTAGCAAGTGCTCTTAACCTCTGAGCCATCTCTCCAGACCCCCAGGTTTGAAGTTTTAATAAACTTTATTTTGTCATAATTTTAGGTCAACTGAAGTCCTGTAAAAATAAAATTTAAAAATTGCTGTGGTGCTGGGTATAGTGGTACAGCCTCTAATCCTAGCATTTGGAAGGCTGAAGGAGGAAGACTGCAAGTTCAAGACTAGCATGGGTGAGGTAGGATGCTGTGTCAAAAAAAAAAAAGTAATTCCTGGGCCAGCAAGATGACTCAGTGGGTAAAGACACTTGCTGCTATGATAGCCTGGGTTTGTTCCCAGGACCTATGTGTTAAATATAAGAATTGACTCCTGCAAGTTGTCCTCTGACCTCCATATGTGTGCTATGACCCTTTCCTGATTTTGAAACAAAGTTAAAAAAAATTAAAAATAAATAAATAAATTTTTTTTAAGCTGGGTGTGATGGCACTTGTCTTTAATCCCAGCAGAGATAGGCTGCAAGTTCCAAAAACAGCCAGGACTACAGAGAAAGAAACCTCATCTTGGAAAACAAACCAACCAACCAAACAAACAAACAAAAAAAACCTTAAAACCAAACTTTTTGAGACTCAGTGTGTCTCTCCATGTAGCCTTTGCTGGTCTAGAGCTTGCTGTATAGACCAAGCTGGTCTCAGACTCATAGAGATTTGACTGCCTCTGAATCCCAAGTGCTGGGATTCCTGTGGGGTTGGAGCACAGTTTATAGGTCAATAGCAGGGTGTCTGCTCTGCTAATCTCTGTCCCCATATGAGAGTTTTCCTTAGTGGTCATGAACAGTTTTTATTACATTAATTTATTTCTGTGATTGGGAGAGTCGTGTACCATGGCACATGTGTGGAGGTTAGAGGAAAGTTTCAGGAGTTGGTTCTCACTTTCTAGATTGTGGGTACTGGAGTTGAATTTAGGTGGCAGGCACCCTTACCTGCTGAGCTGCCTTGCTGCTGCCCACCTGTACCATACCCCTTATATATTTTTTTCTTCAACCATCTTAAGTTAAAGATATGTTGCCTCTTTATTCCTAAGTATTTCCTAAATGCAAGAATATTCTTTTATATAACAGTAGTACAGTTGTATACATTTAGGAGTGCCATTATCTGATCTGTACACTGAATTCATTTGGTTTCTTTATGTCTTCACTGTGAAATAAAGTTCTGGATCTTCGCTATGTAGCACAGGACTGTATTTTCAGCACCGGGAAGGTAGAGGTGAGGGGAAATCCTTGGCTGTGTATCCAGTTGGAGGCCCGTGGTGGGCCATACACAAGACTTCTGTTGCACTAGTTATTTCTAGTTGTTCTCTCTTATTCATCCCTCAGGCTAGCACGGTTTCAGTCTGCATGGCATCACCCTTTTGGAAGAATGCAACTTGGAAGGCTAGTGATTCTTTGGCTTGTGTGTTTTAGAACGCTGTTCAGCTTGGTGTGTGTTTCCTCATGATTAACTTAACATACTTTGGCAGGAGTGTCACAGAAGCGGTATTATGTTCTTAGAGCAGCATCAGGAAGAACCACATTATTGATACTGTTTTGGTGACTTGACTGCCTCTTGGATTTTCTCTGTTGTATACTGTATCAGTACTTGTGGGACTGTCTCTTTCCATAGGTGGTAGAAGATAGAACCTAGTGGACAGAAGTTCAGGTCACTGGTGTCTTGCCCTTTAAGTAAGGGATCTTGGTGTCCTGGTCCCTTCTTTTTCTGTTTGATCCCTGACCGTCATCCTCCTTTGCCATATCCTCCCTGTGCTCTGCTTCCCTCAGACCCAAAGGGATCAGGGTTGGCTGACTGTGGGCTGAAACCACGAGCCAGACAAAATGTTTACTCTTCGAAAGCTGATTTCTTTCCCAAGTTGTTTGTCACAGCAGTGGGATGAAGACACAGACTTGTTCTTTTTGTTGTTGTTGTTTTTCAAGACAAGGTTTCTCAGTAGCTATGGAGCCAGTCTAGAACTCTCTCTCTGTAGACCAGGCTGGTCTCAAACTCACAGAAATCCACCTGCCTCTGCCTCCAAGTGCTGAGATTAAAGGTGTGCACCACCACCACAGCCCGGCCAGACTTGTTCTTGTTTGTGTGTTGAGATAATCTCTTTATGTAGCTGCGGATATCCTAGCTCTGTACACCAGGCTGACCCCAAACTCACAGAGGTCTACCTCTCTATCAGAGGGCTGGGACTAAAGGTGACATTAACTAGCCACATAATTTTTATTTATATACTTACTTTCTGTCCATATTTATTTTGATGTCCCTCATTTGGCCAGTGCTCCTGTACTTTTGTTTCTGTTATAAGCGCTTCCTTAATTTATGGCACAAGATCTTCTAGTCTCAAGCTGGAATCTGCCATTTCTCCAATGTTCTCTTACTGGAAGAGAGTATATTTACAGCTACAAGAATATGAGTTCATATTCAGAAACAAGCTTATTTTATCCTTCTTTCTGTTTGATTTATAATTCCTTTCCTGATACAGACAGACCGGGCTCCTATTACAACTACTTAAAGTACAATAAATCCAGAAAAATTACAATAAATTTACTTATTTGTTTAATCCTAGACAACACAGAAAGTTTCAGAATTGCTAAAGGGGGAAAATACTAGGTAGATATGAAAATTTGTAAAACCATTAACTTTTCCTCAGATTGCAAAATTATCCAATATTATTGGTTCCTCATTCTCTTCTTCTCTTCTTCTTTTTTTTTCTCTCTTTTTTTTTAATATTTTATTT
>NW_026070589.1:0-789 GCF_014885135.2 Alexandromys fortis
TGTAGGGTTGGATTTGTGGCTACGTAATGTTTAAGTCTGGTTCTGTCATATAAGAACTTGTTTTCTCTGTCTATGGTAACGGAAAGTTTTGCTGAGTATAGTAATCTGTGCTGGTATTCATGATCTCTTAATGCTCTTAATGTCTGCATAATGCTTGACCAGAACCTTCTGGCTTTCCTTGTTTCCATTAAGAAGTCAGGTGTAATTCTAATAGGTCTGCCTTTATATGTTACTTGGCCTTTTTCCTTTGCAGCTCTAAATATTCTTTATGTTTAGGGTTTTGATTATTATGTGGCAAGGGGCCTTTTTGGGGGGTTTTAGTCTATTTGGTGTTCTTTAAGCTTCTTGTACCTTTATAGGCATATCCTTCTTTAGGTTGGGAAAGTTTTAATCTATGATTTTTGTTGAATATATTTTCTGTGCCTTTGAGTTGAACTTCTTCCCGCCCCCACCTATTATTCTTAGCTTAGGTTCCTCTTGTCCCTTTGTAAGTTCTCCAGACTCACCTTCTGAGGATCCACACCCTGGCAATGTGTAACAGCTCCCTTTCCTTACATGTAGCTTGGCATTTTCTAGAAGTCTCCATAAATTCGGTACTCTTCGCCTGGGTAACACTCAGCATAATAATTTTCATGAATTACCAGGGAAAACGGGTTGCCTTGTGTGGGTTCTTTGTCTCCATTCTGTCTCTCTGTCTCTCTGTCTCTCTGTCTCTCTGTCTCTCTGTCTCTCTGTCTCTCTGTCTCTCTGTCTCTCTGTCTCTCTGTCTCTCTGTCTCTCTGTCTCTCT
>NW_026070589.1:5193-7603 GCF_014885135.2 Alexandromys fortis
TAAGTTCTCTGGGACTGTGATTTATTTATAGTCTGGTTTCCTTTGTTTTATGTTTAAAAACCTCTTATGAGTATGTATGATAATTGTCTTTCTGGGTCTGGGTTACCTCAGTCAAAATGATGTTTTCTAGATCCATCCATTTGCCTGCAAATTTCAAGATGCTGTCATTTTATTCTGCTGTGTAGTACTCCATTATGTAAATGTACACATTTTCCTTATCCATTCTTCAGTCAAAGGGCATTTAGGTTGTTTTGAGGTTCTGGCTATTATAAACATTGCTGTTATGAACATAGTTGAACACATGTCCTTGTCACACAGTTGAGCATCCTTTGGAGATATATACCCCAAAGTGGTATTGCTGGGTCTTGAGGAAGGTTGTTTCCTAATTTTCTGAGAATCTCCACACTGACATCCAAAGGGGCTGTGCCAGCTTGCACTCCCACCAGCAATGTAGGAGTGTTCTCTTTACCCCACAACCGCTCCAGCATAAGTTGTCATCAGTGTTTTTTATCTTGGCCATTGTGTAAGATGGATTCTCAGTTGTTTTGATTTTCATTCCTCTGACGCTTAAGGAAATATTCAACATTCTTAGTCGTCTTTCAGCCATTTTAGATTCTCCTATTGAGAGTTCACTGTTTAGGTCTGTATTCTATCTTTTAAATGGATTTTTTTGTTGTTGTTCTTAAATGGATTTTGTTTTTAAATGGATTTTTTTGATGACCAATTTCTTCTCTGCATATTTTGGAGATCAGACCTCTGTCTGATGTGGGGTTGGTGAAGATCTTTCCCCATTCTGTAGGCTGTCATTTTGCCTTGTTGACTGTGTCCTTTGCTTTACAGAAGCTTTTCAGTTTCAGGTGGTTCCATTTATTGTTTCTTGTCTGTGCTACTCGGGTTATATTTAAGAAGTGGTCTCCTTTGCCAATGTGTTCAGTGTACTTCCCACTTACACTTCTATGAAGTTCAGTGTGGTTTGCTTTATGTTAAGGTCTTTGAACCATTTGGACATGAGTTTTGTGCATGGTGATATCGATCTATTTTTATTTTTCTACATATTGATATCCAGCACCATTTGTTAAATATGCTTTCTTTTTTTCATTTGATATTTTTTGCTTCTTTGTCAAAAATCAGGTGTTCAAAAGTGTGTGGATTAATATCCCAGCCTTCGATTCGGTTCAATTGGTCCTCCTGTCTGTTTTTATGCCAATACCAGGCTGTTTTCAGTACCGTAGTTCTGTAGTAGACTGTAAAGTCTGGGATTGTGATGCCTCCAGAAGGTCTTTTATTGTACAGGATTGTTTTGGCTATCCTGGGTATTTTGCTTTTCCATATGAAGTTGAGCACCGTTCTTTTGAGGTCTGTGAAGAATTTTGCTGGGATTTTGATGGGCATTGCAATGAATCTATAGATTTTGGTAAGATTGCCATTTTTACTATGTTAATTCTACCTACCCAAGAGCATGGGAGATCGTTCCACTTTCTAGTGTCGTCTTCAATTTCTTTCTTCAAAGATTTAAAGTTCTTGTTACATAAGTCTTCCACTTGATGGTTGGAGTTACTCCAAGATATTTTATGCTATTTGTGGCTATTGTGAAGGGTGATGTTTCTCTGATTTCTTTCTCAGCCCATTTATCATCTGTGTACAGAAGGGTCTACTGACTTTTTTGAGTTAATCTTGTATCCTGCTACATTACTGAAAGTGTTTGAGTTGTAGGAATTCCTTGGTAGAATATTTGGGGTCGCTTATGCAAACTATCATATCAAATATTGAGAGTTTGATTTCTTTCTCGATTTGTATCCCCTTGATTTCCTTTTGTTGTATTATTGCTTTAGCTAGGACCTCAAGAAATATATTGAATAGATATGGAGAGAGTGAACAACCTTGTCTTGTTCCTGATGTCAGTGGGATCACTGGGAGTTACTCTTCAATTAGTTTGATGTTGGCTATTGACTTGCTGTATATTGCCTTTATTTTTAGGTATGTTCTTTGTATCCCTGTTCTTTCCAAGATCTTTCTCAGGAAGGCATGTTGTATTTTGTTGAAAGCTTCTTAGGCATCTAATGAGATGATCATATAGTTTTTATTTTTCAGTTTGTTTACATGGTGGATTATAGTGACAGATTTTCATATATTGAACCTTCCCTGCATCTCTGGAATGAAGCCAACTTGATCATGGTGAATAATGGTTCTGATGTGTTCTTGGATTTGATTTTGCCAGTATTTTATTAAGTATTTTTTGCATCAATGTTCATGGGTGAGATTGGTCTGTAATTCTGTTTCTTAGTAATATCTATCTGTGGTTTGGGTATCAGGGAAATTTTAGCCTCATAAAGAGTTTGGCAATGTTCCTTTTGTTTCTGTTGTGTGGAACAATTTGAGGAGTATTGGTATTCATTCTTCTTTGAAAATC
>NW_026070590.1:0-3469 GCF_014885135.2 Alexandromys fortis
CAGCTGGACTGGGTCTGAAAAAGCATGGGATAAAACCGGACTCTCTGAACATGGCAGACAATGAGAGCTGATGAGAAGCCAAGGACAATGGCACTTGGTTTTGATCCTACTGCAAGCACTGGCTTTGTGGGAGCCTAGGCTGTTTGGATGGTCACCTTCCTGGACCTGGATGGAGGGGGGAGGACCTTGGACTTCCCACAGGGCAGGGGACCCTGACTGCCCTTTGGACTGGAGAGGGCGGGGAGAGGAGTGGGGGAGGGGGAGGGAAATGGGAGGCTGGGAGGAGGCAGAAATTCTTTCAATTAAAAAATAAATAAATAAAAGATTCAAGTTATTCATTTTCATCAGCAAGGCTACTAAAGGTTCTGGTCTTCCAAAGCAGCCCACTGGCTGGGTACCAAGTGCTCAGGCCCAGCAGCCTGTGGGGACATTTAGCATTCAAATGATCACACACAGCTAGATTTCAGCCATTTTGGTGAGGGTGATTTTTTGTTTTGTTTTGTTTTTTGATTGTGGTGTCATAGTAGGGATTGAACCAGGGATGTGGGCATACTAGGCAAAACATGCCATTCAACCAGGTCCCTGTCCTGGGAGAATTATTGTGTGTTGGGGGTTTTGTTTTAGTACAGGGTCTCACTACAGAACTATGGATCATTGGCCAGCCTCAGACTCAAGGATCCACCTGTCTCTGCTGCCTGAGTGTCAATCCAAGCCATGTGCCACCACAGCCACCCTGAATGAGTTTTGAAAATCTTCAGTGCAGGGATCCTGTTTGTGAAAGCAGAACATGAAGAAAGACAGCTCGTGGCTCTGCCTCTACAACATAAATCAGCTTTGTTTTCAGGACCTGGATATATCCCTCTTCTGTTCTAGAAGATGAGCCACCTTCTCTCCTTTACCCATACATTTTGCTACCAGGCTACATTGGTCTGGTAACCAAGAGGTTTGCAGAGGCACAGGTATACCTCATTGCATTGGCAGGTGTTGCAGGGCTGTGAAGAGACATAATGACCATGGCAATTCTTATAAGGAAATCATTTAATTGGGGTGGTTTGCTTAGATTCAGAGGTTCAGTCTATTATCATCATGATGGGGATCATGGCAGCGTGCAGCAGACATGGTGCTGGAGTAGTTGAGAGTCCTATATCTTGCAGGCAACAGGAAGTCAACTGAGATACTGAGCAGTATCCTAAGCATAGAAAACCTCAACGCCTCAAAGTAACACACTTCTTCCAACAAGGGCATACCCACTGCAACAAAATCACACCTCCTAATAGTGTCACTCTCTGTGAGATTATGAGGGGCAATTACATTTAAACTATCACATTTCCCTTAAAGTCCAATCCCCACACTGACCCACTTCCTCCAACAAGGCCATACCCATTCCAATAAAGCCACACCTCCTAATGGTGCCACCCCCTATGAGATTATGCGTGCCAATCATGTTCAAACTACTGCAAAAGGTAACAGCCCAGTGCAGAGGACTAGCTAAGTACTTGTGCGAATGGCATGGCAAACAGCCCCACTCCTGCTATAGAACCTAAGGCTAGAGAAATTAATACAGAAGTTTATGACAGCTGAGGCAGAGGTGGTTCCAGAAGCCCTCAAACTGCACAATACGTTTGACACCCATGTCCGCATATTACAGATTTTCTCCTTCATCGAAGAAAACACATTTAAAGTCACTATGAACAGGGCTGGAGAGATGGGTCAGCAGTTAAGAGCGCTGGCTGCTCTAGCAGAGGACCTGCATTTGGGTCCCAGAACCCATACGGGGTGACTCACAACCACATAGAACTCAGGCTGCAAGTGTCTGATGCCTTCTTCTGGCTTATATGCTTCTTCTCCCCCACAGTCCCATGGCTAACATGTGTCCACAGCCATGCTTGATGCTTTACATGGATGCTAGAAGTGAAAACCCGGCTTCCCACTCTTGCACACGGAGCCATCTCCAGCCCTGGTAGAAATTTCTTTATGTAGGCTCCTTCCATTTCAAATGAAGCCTGAATTACACTTTTCTATGTTATTTCAGTTGAATTCTGAGACTCCTCTGGGACGGTAGGATGATGAAGGTAGAAATTTCAACCCCTATTGTAGGTGTAAGTAAGGAAGTCACAATAGACTGGAATAAAGGACAACAAATATTTATTTGGGGATACTCACACAATAAAGGTAGAGAGCTGGCATGGTCTTCTGCCCTAGGGACACAGGAAGCTTGATCAGATCTCCAACCACCACATGAGAGAGTGAGCATACTTCCTGTCTGCGCTTATCAGTCCACATGTAGTACCTCAGTCAACACCCTGATGGGCCAGCACCCCAAAACCTATTGGTGGAATGAATTACCAAAACACCTCCTCCTTTTCTCTAAATAAGAGGCTTCTAAACCTAGTACAAAACTGTAACCAATAATAACAAAGACCAAGTATTATTCAGGAAAAAAAGGCAAAAACATACACAAAAATAGAACTCCTACTATCACAAACATCAGGCAAGAAACATGTGCTAAATGTCCAATCTAAAGTGATTAGCAAATAACAGATTTTAATAGTTGTTCTATCCTGAGGAGTCTAAGTCTTATACCTAAAATGTCTTAGCTATGTTACGAGAGGATATTAGCCATGACTGTCTAGTCTTCAACCCCCATCAAATACTTGAGGAAAAAAACTAATGTTACCCGAGTACGTGGGAAAGGCAAGCAAGCTACTTCCTAAAGGTACAAGAAATGATAGAAACAACTGGCTGGCTACCTGGACAATCATTCAAAGTCTTATTTGCAATGTTGGGGCAATCGACTTTCACTGAGGGTTAGAGTATCTGACAGACAATTTTTTAAATATATTTATTGAGCTCTACATTTTTCTCTGCTTTCTTCCCTGCCTCTCCCTTCCCCCATTCAGCCCTCCCCCAGGGTCCATATGCTCCCAATTTACTCAGATCTTTTTCTAGTTTCTACATCCCATGTAGATTAGGTCTATGTAAGTCTCTCTTAGTGTCCTCATTGTTGTCTAAGTTCTCTGGGATTGTGGTTTGTAGGCTGGATTTCTTTGCTTTATGTTTAAAAAAATCACCTATGAGTGAGTATATGTGATAATTATTTTCTGTGTCTGGGTTACCTCACTCAAAACAATGTTTTCTTGCTCCATTCATATTCCTGCAAAATCCAAGCTGTCATTTTTTCTGCTGTGTAGTACTCTATTGTGTAAATGTACCACATTTTTTTAAATCTATTCTTGGGTCAAGGGGCATTTAGGTTGTTTCTAGGTTCTGGCTATGACAAACAAAGCTGCTCTGAACATAGTTGAGCACGTGTCCTTGTGGCATGCTTGAGCATCCTTTGGATATATACCCAAAAGTGGTATTACTGGGTCTTGAGGAAGGTTGTTTCCTAATTTTCTGAGAAATCACCACACTGACTTCCAAAGGGGTTGTACCAGCTTGCATTCCCACCAGCAATGCTGAAGTGTTC
>NW_026070591.1:0-3423 GCF_014885135.2 Alexandromys fortis
CACCATCAACAGATTGGCACCATGACCAACTAGATCCACATAAAACCTGAAAGAGTTTGGGAAGGAATTCTAGACACAAAATCAGCAGAGTTTAAAACAGGTTCTTGTTCTGTTTCCTGGCAGCTTCTTTAAGAGAGGTCTTCCTGATTCAGTGGTAGAAAAAAAACTTAATGGTTTCTAAATGGTGGGTTCCTGGTTCAACAGCAGCAAGGGCTCTGACACTTTTGGGAGGTCCAGCTAACAGAGCATTTAAATGGGGTTTGGGAGCACAGTGATACAACTTGTTTAATGGCAACACAGAGAAGATGCAATCTGACCTTGGATCTGGGGCAGTGAGAACGGCTCTTAGAGGCAGCGAATATGTCACTGCAATGTTGGACTGGGTGGAGCAAGCAGGCAGGGACATTTGGCCCTAGCTAAGCCTGCTTGGCATTTAAAATAAAAAAGGCTTCTGGTCAGAAAATAATTACAGATACACAATAAAGACAGATTCAGATTAAAAAGACCTATAAATGAGTCACAGTGTTGGATAAATGTATGTAGGCTTGGGAGACAAAAGAAAAAGAGTATATCAAGTTATAAAAAGAAATAAATCATTTAAAAAATAAAACAAAGTCTTTAAAGAGACAGAGTACAGACAGTCATACATTAAAAGAAACAAAGAAAAGTAAGCCATGTATAAATGGAAAATTCACAGGGACTCTGGATTTTGTATATTATTGGGTTTTCTTTGAATTTTCTGACTGCAGAGAGATATTTGATTCTGGAGGCTCATAAGATAAACCAATATAAAGGTATCTTGACTTCAAAATTTGGGTCTTAGAATTTGTTGCTTTGGAAAAGATGTTCTTTTGTTTCCACAGAGAATGAGAACATCTGGATTGCTTCTAGACTAATGTGGTTTTATGAACCATGATCCCCTGAATGGTTGCTCTGAACACCTCCAAAAACACTTTGCCTAACAAAAAGCAGAAAGCAGTATTGAGAGAACTACACGCTAATTCCCCAAATAATTATTTGTAAAAGTTGGTTTATATTTAAAGGGGGATATGCTATAGAGATTAGCAATGGTATGGATCTTGATTTATTGATACAAATTTAAGGTCAATTTGTTATCATGTATAATAGTCAAACTTGTAGTCATGTTGGTTACATGTTTTCTAGATATACAGAGATGTATTTCACTGCTGTATATATGACATATATCATACAAAGAAATTAAGCTATTTAAAAGAGTCTCATAAACTTCCATTCTGTGTAGAAAGAAATGATAAACTATGCCATGCTTAGAGTAGGTATTCAACAAGTATTTACTGAATAAACAAATTAGTCAGTGTATGATGTCATTCTGGGAATAGTCTTCTGAGATAGGCAGAGTATGACTTTCAATGTTATGTGGGCCCTACTCCCCAGAACCTATGGAATGTGCCATATTAAATGGCAGAGAAATGAAAGCTAAAGATTGACTGAAGGTTTTAACTACTGACCTTACAATACAGGCTCTTCTTCCAGAAAATATATTATAGGCCACCAGATCTTACAAGTCAAAAATGATAATAACAGTTTGACCTCAGAGACTGTAAATAAAAAAGAAGAAGGCAAGAGAGTAAATTCCAGAGTTTTACAGTATGAAAAAGATCTAACTAGAAATTGCTAGCTTTGAAGATGTGAAATGTCCAAGAATCAAGAGATACTGCTTTTCACCAACAGTTATGAAAGACTAAGAAGTGGATTCTCATTAGAACTTGGAACCATAAGCAAGGTTTCAGGCCAACAATGTCCACTTTAGATGCCTGCTTTGGGCAGTAATTTCCATTTTCTACACAACTCAATACATTAACATGGACTTGCACATACATCATTGTATAGCATTTTTACTTTGTTTTCTTTCTATAGTTAGCATGGAGGTCTTGTTTTTTTTTTTCCTATGTACTCAAGACTAAAACAAATCTATGGAAAAGAATCTTACTAAGTATTTTTTTAATTAAATGAGAGTGATATGGAGTTTTCACCAATATTTTCAGAATTTTTTAAGAATTTGGTAGCAACTAAATATCCACAAATATCCCACATTCATTGGTCAAAAATATCAAAGGATCCTTGTTATTATTTCAATCATTTCACTGTCATATTTATATTTATGATCTATGCATTTTGTTTAACTTAACTCACTTGTAGATTTTCAAATTCCTCTTATTATTGAAGATAGAAAAAAAATCAAGATAGAAATTTTTCCATGCCCTACCTCTCTTTAGCCTGAGTCCCATATGCCTTTTGTTTAACTCTGCCTAGCCTACCTTTGTCCTCCCTGAGCCTAGTCAAGGGCTTCTGAACCACATCTGTTTGTATTCATGCAAAGAGCACATACTGCTCTTTCTGCTGGCCTGGGATAGTCTCTTGGGAAGAATTTACTCTCTCCTACTGAGATTTGAGTTTTGATCATCATATCATGGATGTGACACATTTTGTATGGTGTGCTTGTATCATTACTACTTGACTATCCATAATAATTAAGGAGCTTTTTTTTGTGCACACTAAAGTGTATCTTTTCCTTTCTTTCCCTTTATAGCACCTTTATGTTTGTGACATGATCCTCAACTTTACACTTATACTTTATCACCTGTTTGTGTCCCCAACCTTTACAACAGCCATGCCAGTCAGCTCAATGTTGATAATTATCAACAGGGGAGAGAAAGACTTCCTTCTTCCATATCTTATTTTCCCTGTGACATTAAAAGTTGTCAATAGTGAATCTCAGGACTCTGCACTGAAGAGCTTCCAAAAGCTACCTTCCTTTCTGGAATGGCTGGGACAACAGGCAAACCCTCTGAATCTCAACTTTGCAGGACTCTCCTCTGTCCACCTTCACTCTAGAACTTCCTCTTGACAGTTCTTGCTTTCCACAGCTGCTATGTTCATTAAACCTTATAGCAATGTCTCACTTTAAAATACAATCAACTTTTACCTAATTAATAAGTACTTATAGAAAACCTCCTCTGTTGAAGTTCCTTTTACAGTGCCTGCCATTTCTACCTGTTAGTTCTTGAACCCACCAGCTACTTCTGTAGCCAATGTTCTGAAAGTAAGCTCTAATATTCAGATAGTTTTTTTTCTACAATCTCTAATTGTAGATTGTTTCTTCCTTCAACCAAACTTCCTTATAAGAAAGACCCATGGTGTAAAACTAGTCAGTATGTCTCTAAATTTTAACTATAGAAAACAATTCAGTTGCAACCACCAAGGCTTTAGGTAGCAAGAAAATACATATATAACTGCAACATTTTATGTGTCATTATACTTGCCTCTATAGATGTCTGATCTAAAAACATACAAAGATCTCAAGAAATTGGTCATGAAAACAACAAATAATCCAATTAAAAAATGGAGTAAAGACCTAAACAGAGAACTCTGAACAGAGGAATC
>NW_026070592.1:0-3461 GCF_014885135.2 Alexandromys fortis
AGGAGCGGAAAGTATCAGGGTCTATATTTAGAAGACACAGAAGCCTCGAATGTGGGCCAGGCTAGAGAGGAGAGTTTGGACAAGGACACAGAGATTTATATTAGTTTATTTTCTGTTGCTATCATAAAATACAACGACCAAGGCAACTTAGAAAGGGATAAGTTTATCTGGGCTTATGTTTCCAGAGTGATGAGTCCAGTACAGCAGGCAGCAGGCAAGGGGACAAGAGCGGGAAGCTGAGAGACCACATCTCAACCACAAGTACAGAGACAGAACTAGAAGTAGGTGATTCTCTGTACTCTCAGAGCCTGTTCCCAGGGAGACCCTTCCTCCAGCAAGGTCGCTGAAATTATCTGGCGCGAATGAGAAGGAAACATGAAACATGCAACAAACCTGCCTAGGAGTTTATTAGAGGAGGCATGTACAAGTCTGGAAAAGTCAGTGTACAGAGAGAGAAAGAGAGAGCGAGAAAGATGGCACCTCCAGCTTTTTGTTTGTTTGTTTTTGTTTTAGGTTTATATTGATATTTATTGAACTCTACATTTTTCTCTGCTCCCCTCACTGCCTCTCCCCTCCCCCGTTAAACCCTCCCCCAAGGTCCCCATGCTCCCAATTTACTTAGGAGATCTTGTCTTTTTCTACTTCCTACTTCCCATGTAGATTACATCTATGTACGTCTCTCTTAGTGTCCACATTGTTGTCTAAGTTCTCTGGGATTGTGGTTTGTAGGGTGGCTTTCTTTGCTTTATGTTTAAAAACCACCTATGAGTGAGTACATGTGATAATTGTCTATCTGTGTCTGGGTTACCTCACTCAAAATAATGTTTTCTGCCTTCATCCATTTTCCTGCAAAATTCAAGCTGTCGTTATTTTTCCTGCTGTGTAGTACTCCATTGTGTAAAGGCACCACTTTTTTTTTATCCATTCTTCAATCGAGGGGTATTTAGGTTGTTTCCAGGTTCTGGCTATGACAAACAAAGCTGCTATGAACATAGTTGAACACATGTCCTTGTGACATGATTGAGCATCCTTTGGATATATACCCAAAAGTGGTATTACTGGGTCTTGAGGAAGGATGTTTCCTAATTTTCTGAGAAATCGCCACACTGACATCCAAAGGGGTTGCACCAAATTGCATTCCCACCAGCAATACAGAAGTGTTCCCTTTTCCCCACAACCTCTCCAGCATAAGTTGTCATCAGGGGTTTTGATCTTGGCCATTCTTACAGGAATCTCAGAGTTGTTTTGATTTGCATTTCTCTGATAACTGAGGATGTTGAACATTTCCTTAAGTGTCTTTCAGCCATTTTAGATTCCTCTGTTGAGAGTTCTCTGTTTAGGTCTGTACTCTTTTTTTTTTATTGGATTATGTGATCTTTTGATATCCAATTTCTTGAGGTCTTTGTATATTTTGGAGATCAGACCTCTGTTTGATGTGGGGTTAGTGAAGATCTTTTCCCATTCTGTAGGCTGTCATTTTGTCTTAGTGACTGTGTCCTTTGCTTTACAGAAGCTTTTCAGTTTCAGTAGGTCCCACTTATTGTTTCTCTTAGTGTCTGTGCTGCTGGGGTTATATTTAGGAAGTGGTCTCCTGTGCCATTGCATTCAAGTATATTTCCCACTTTCTCTTCTATAAGGTTCAGTGTAGCTGCCTTTATGTTGAGGTCTTTGATCCATTTGGAATTGAGTTTTGTGCATGGTGATAGATATGGATCTATTTTCATTCTTCTGCATGTTGATATCCAGTTATGCCAGCACCATTTGTTAAATATGCTTTCTTTTTTCCATTTGTTTTTTTTTTTTTTTTTGCTTCTTTGTCAAAAATCAGATGTTTGAAGATGTGTGGATTGATATCCAGGT
The DNA here is from genome assembly GCF_014885135.2 of Alexandromys fortis. Taxonomy (NCBI): domain Eukaryota; kingdom Metazoa; phylum Chordata; class Mammalia; order Rodentia; family Cricetidae; genus Alexandromys; species Alexandromys fortis. The sequence goes on from NW_026070592.1 coordinate 1,861, forward strand.
CTTCTGTTCTGTTCCAGTCTGTTCTTGTGCCAATACCAGGCTGTTTTCAGTACTGTAGCTCTGTAGTAGAGTTTCAAGTCAGGGATTGTGATGCCTCCAGTTCTTTTATTGTACAGGATTGTTTTGGCTATCCTGATTTTTTTGCTTTTCCATATGAAGTTGAGTACTGTTCTTTTGAGGTCTTTGAAGAATTTTGCTAGAATTTTGATGGGCATTGCATTGAAGGCACCTCCAACTTTTAAGGGCTGCCTAGCACATGTGCACAGGGAGATGGTGTGGTTACGTCATCATGCATGCGTGCAAGGACTCACGCAACTGTGTCATATGTAGATAATTCAACCTTGCTGCACGTGGGTCACAGGACCTTTAAGATTCCCGGCGCCATTAGGCACTTCTGGCTGAAGGCTTGTCTGCACATGCTTCGCCCTGGAACCCGGAAGTGTCAGCCATGTTGTGTGGCTGAATCATTACAGTCATATCTGTTAAGAAAAAATAATAAGAAAGGGGCAGCTCCGCCGGTGCAAATAAATCCAATTAGGTCAAATCAAACCAAATCAAAATGCCCATCGTTTTATTAAGCACAGTGCTCTTGGGTGGCCAAGCGCATGGTGGGGAGACAGGACAGCAGGAAGCCCATGCAAACCCGAAACCACCTGTTTTTCCTCTGGGAGCCCACTTAAATACCCTGTGGGAATGGTCCTGAACCCGCTCCCCCAGGGGTCAGGACCTGGCATGCTGGGATTTGGAGTCCAGAGCAATACACCTCCCAGGTCAGGGAGGCTGGGATGGATGCCAGGGGCTGGGGGCTATGCTCCCAACTTAACAGTATCTCCCAACCCTATCCAAACAGTGCCACCAGCTGAGGACCAGGGGTTCAAATGCCTGAGCCTATGGGAGCCATTTCTCATTCAAACCAACTGAGAAGCATCTCCCTACCTCCCAACCACTGATAATGTGACCAGTGGCCTCACATTCCCACCCATGACTTCCTCACCATGATAGACTGTATCAGCTAAACCAGGAACCAGAATAAGCCTTTCCCCTATGTTGCTTTGGCCATGCATTGCAGGACAGAACAAGAAAGATAACACACTTGCTTATATTCAAGCTTCCATTCCAGGTATGAATTCTAAGAAGGAAGACTAAGCCTGTCTTACTTACAGACTAGGTACTCAGGACTTGACTGATGTATCACAAAGTGCCCCTTCGCGTGTTTGGAGGGTATACTTCAAGTCATTTTAATATTTGACTCTTAGGTAGAGTGTCTTCAAGTTTCATTCTAGTCAATGTAAAGTCCCTTTTTAGTGAAAACCGGTTGCGTTGCAATAAATTTCAATTAAATCTTGAAGGCCAGGTGTGGTGCACATGCCTTCTATTCTAACACTCAGGAGGCAGAAATGGGCAGATGTCTGTGAGTTCAAGGGCACCCAGAGCAGCACAAGAGAGATGCTGTCTAAAAGCAAAGCCTTAGGAGATGTAATGAAAAGACTCCATATTGATGTGGGAGTGTCATATATCAATCTGTTGATTTCATTGGTTAAGCAATAAAGAAACTCCATGGCCCTGATAGGTTAAAACATAGGTGGGAGGAGTAAACAGAA
>NW_026070593.1:0-3466 GCF_014885135.2 Alexandromys fortis
AAAAAAAAAAAAAAAAAAAAAAAAAAACCTATATATTTTTTTAAAGGCAAACTAGAGGAGTAGTATCTGAGGGTTTGGGGGCGACTTTTATCCAAGTCATGCAGTCTGTGAAGAGACGACACTCTACGTCTAGATGAGTAAAAAGATAAAGACTTTTCAGGGTATAGGGATTCAGTGGCTCAGAGCACAGCCCGGGAATGACCAAGGACCTAGGTTTGATTTCCACAAAAGAACTGAAAGTGGCTGTCCAGATATACTACTAATGGGAACCAGTCTGGATTTTGTTTGTTTTTAAATTTTAAAGCCAGGTGTTGTGGTTTCCGTCTGAAATCCCAGACTTTGGATGGCTGGGATAGATAAGGAGGGTCCTGCACCTGAGCTTCCGGAATGTGAGATCCAGATAAGCGTGAGTTTCCAGAAACAAGCTCTGACTATAAAGGCTGATGCTTGATTAGCTAGAATTTCAGTACTGTGGAGAGGTTGGAATATTTCAAGTCCAGACACGAATTGTCTTGAGCCTAGATAGCTTCCAGATAGCTATTTAGTACCCAGCTCTGTAAGTGACCCAACATCTTTGTAACTATTAGGCCTATCTTTTGGAATGTCCAGACACCTAGCTAACATCAACCAAAAGGCTTCTAAGAAGGCCTCAAAAGTTCCTAAGATGCCCATTAGCTATGATTTCCTCACTTTTCTATGCCCACACACCTAATGTATTCGCGAAGTTCATTAATGACAGGTGTGGCAGCCCAGGCCTTTAATCTCAACACTGGGGAGACTGAGGCAGGTAGGTAGGTCTCTTGGGTTGGCGTCCACCCTGGTCTTTATAATTTTCTTTGTTCTGGTACTATATAATGGGACTCCTACCACACTGGAGCATGGAATTCGAGATGGCCTGAATCTTTATTCTCAAGCCGTGGTCACTCTATTTGGTTCCAAAACAAACCTTCTTATCTTATCCCCATGGGGTGAGAGCTGTGTCTGCATCAAGGGAGAGCCTGTCTCAAAAGAGCATAATAGGAAGGAAGGAAGGAAGGAAGGAAGGAAGGAAGGAAGGCAATAGAGATGGCCCAGCCATTAAAAAGAACTTATTGCTCTTCCAGAGGACCCGAGTTTAGTACCCCGCACACACATAAAGTGTCTAACAACCACTTGTCACTCCAGAGACTCTGACACCTTCTGGCCTCTCTGGGCACTTGGACTCTTATGCAGTCACACAGAGATGTGGTATACACGTACACATGATTAAAAATAAACTTTAAACTGGGCAGTGGTAGCACACACCTTTAATCCCAGCACTTGGGAGGCAGAGGCAGGCGGATCTCTGCGAGTTCGAGGCCGGCCTGATGTACAAGAGCTAGTTCTAGGACAGGCTTCAAAGCAACACAGAAACCCTGTCTCAAGAAAACAAAAAGTAAGTAAATAAATAAATAAATAAATAAACAAACTTTAAAACTGATCATTTGTTTCCTACACACACTGCATAGCCTGGGATCATGAGAACTTGAGTCATGCTGCATAGGGCAATAGACCCTAGCCATAGAAAATTGCTTGGCATAGACTGACCATTTGGCTCCAACTACAGGAACAATATGCCTCACTATTAAGCAAACCACCCAGGGCCCTGTCAAACCACAAAAAAAGTTGTAACTTCCTGATAGTTTGCTACAGTTGTGTGTATATATGCATGTCCCCCAGCCCCTCTAAATGTACCCAGCCTCCATCACACAGGAAAGATTGGAGCCCCTCACTGTTCCAATAACGCAGTTTCAATCTGTCGAGATAGAGTCTGTCTGCTTCATTTTCCTTAAAACAGATAACAAATATGAAAAATTTGGAATGCCTTTAATTCAGAAAAGTTTTTTTTTTTTTTTTTTGGACTTTTCGAGACAGGGTTTCTCTGTAGTTTTTGGTTCCTGTCCTGGAACTAGCTCTTGTAGACCAAGCTAGCCTAGAACTCACAGAGATCCGCCTGCCTCTGCCTCCCGAGTGCTGGAATTAAAGGCGTGTGCCACCACCGCCCGGCTCAGAGCAGTTATTTTAAAATAACTAACTGTAAAGGATACAACTCTGATTTTTTTTAACTCAATACCATTTCTAGTTGCACTTTTTTAAAAAAAATATTTATTTTATTAGTGCTGTGTGCGAGTGTCAGATCCCCTGGAACTAAAGTTAGAGACAGTTGTGAGCTGCCATAAGGTTGCTGGGAATTGAATCTGGGTCCTCTGGAAGAACAGCAGGTACGTTTGTGCAACAGTTTGCATATCTACTGCCTCTGAAGGCCAGAAGAGGACACTTGAGCCACTGAAACTGGATAGTTGGTTGTGAGCTGCCTTGTGGGTGTTTGCATATTGAACCTGGGTCCTCTGGCTGGTCCCCTAGGATCCTCCTGTTTCTGCCTTGCATCATACCACTGTACTAGGCTTTCTACATAGCTGCTGGGAACAGAGGTTGGGTCTGCAGGATTGTGTAGCATATACTTTCCCTCTGAGCCATTTCCCCAGCCTAGACCATTAACTCTTATTTAGATTTGAGGCTCCATGCTTTGTTCAGAAGTACCCCCTTATCTGCCTGGAACAAATTCTATAGTGGTACTTACCCCATTTTGTCTTCCATTTTCTTAATGAATGGCTAAACACAATTAAATTTTGAGTTCTTCAAAGGCAAAGCCCATATCATTATCTTTGTACTTGTTTGTTTCTTACATTTAGCAGATAGTGTTAGAAAGGGGGTGAATTCCAGGAGTAACAAAACACCTCCACAAAGATAGTTCTCTCTACAGTTAGAGCTTCTAGAACAGGAATCATGGAATTGGAATAATAAAGCCAACTATGGTGTAGGAGTTCTTTCTGCTTGTGTGTTGCTTTCATTGGTTGATGAATAAAGAAACTGCCTTGGCCTAGCTGGCAGGGCAGAATTTAGGTAAGCGGGAGAAGACAGAATTGAATGCTGGGAGGAAGAGAGGCGGAGTAGGAGAGAGAGGCCATGGAGCTTCCAGAGACAGACGTGCTGAATCTTTTCCCGTAAGCCACAAGGCGATATACAGATTAATAGAAAAGGGTTAAATCAAGAGGTGAGAGTTAGCCAATAAGAGGCTAGAGATAATGGGCCAAGCAGTGATTTAACTAATACAGTTTCTGTGTGGACACCTTTAATCCCAGCACTCGGGAGGCAGAGGCAGGCAGATCTCTGTGAATTGGAGGCCAGCCTGGTCTACAAGAGCTAGTTCCAGGATAGGGTCTAAAAACTACAGCGAAACCCCGTCTCGAAAAACAAAACAAAACTAAATAAATAAATAAATAAAAATCGGAAGGGGCTCGAGAGATGGCTCAGCGTTTAAGAGCATTGCCTGCTCTTCCAAAGGTCCTGAGTTCAATTCCCAGCAACCACATGGTGGCTCACAACCATCTGTAATGAGATCTGGTGCCCTCTTCTGGCCTGCAGACATACAGACAGAATATTGTAT
>NW_026070594.1:0-3473 GCF_014885135.2 Alexandromys fortis
TCTCCTTCTCCTCCTTCCCCTCAGTTTGCCTGGCTTCATATTTAACTCTGCCTGGCCTCTACAGTAATCAGGTGAAGTGGTTTTGTTTTCAAGATAGGGTTTCTCAGCCGGGCGGTGGTGGCGCATGCCTTTAATCCCAGCACTTGGGAGGCAGAGGCACGCAGATCTCTGTGAGTTTGAGACCAGCCTGGTCTACAAGAGCTAGTTCCAGGACAGGCTCCAAAACCACAGAGAAACCCTGTCTCGAAAAAAAAATGGATAGGGTTTTTCTGTGTATATCCCTAGCTGTCCTGGAACTCACACTGTAGACCAGGCTGGCTTTGAACTCAAAGATCCACCTGCCTCTGCCTCCAAAGTACTGTGCTACCACTGTGTGTTTGCTGGGCCAGAACAGGCCTCTGGGCAGCTACCTGTCTAGTCTGTCCACTGCGTAATATGCCAGGAACTCTGCACAACTAACCAGTAAGGACAACCTGAAGAAACAGTCATTTGGACAAAAACAATTACTGTTTCTCTTGAGATCTGCAGAGCTGAAAAACATCTGTGACCAGTAATGAGGTCAGGTCTGCATACCTGGTCACTGACATCACCCATGAGAATGTGCCACCTGGTCTCCAGTTACCTGTTTCTAGAAAATAATCAATTCCCGGTAGCCTTGTCCTCTGCCTGGTCATTTTGTGAACAGCTAGCTCATCAATAAAATTCTTTGTCATGCACCACCTGTCCCTTGCCTGGTTGGCTTTTTCAGGCTCTAAGCAGAATTCGTCATGGTGCTCATGTGGTGAGAGGGAGTCAGTTCTCTTCCACCACGTGGGTCCGATCAAAAACAGGTCATCAGGCATCTTAGTGAGCTCCGTCTGCCCTTTTAAAAGGCAAAGAAGCCCTCAAATGCACACAAGCATCTGGCTTTATAGTAAGTGGCATTCTCAATAGGATTTTTGTTTTTGTTTTTTGAGACAGGGTTTCTCTGTATAACAGCTCTGGCTGTCCTGTAACTTGCTTTGTAGTCCAAGCTGTCCTCAAACTCATAGAGATCCGCCTGACTCTGCCTCCTGAGTGCTAGGATTAAAGGCGTGCGCCACCGCCACTCTCTTGGTGGGATTTTTCTCAGTGTCAAGGGAGCTCAATCAAATGGTTGTCATTTATTCCCTTGTCAGTACAACTGTTTTCTTTCTGAGCCCAGCCAGCAGAAGAAAACTCATACAGCCTTGCCAGCAGATCCAGCCCAAGGCCAGCAGATGTCTTAGACCACAGAGGTCCCAGTCTCATCATTTGCCATGGGGAGAAGCATTTACTGAGTGCCAGCCACCCAGAGAACCTTGCTCTCACTCAAATGTCCCTCTCAGAGTTCACATGGCCACAGGGAAGTCCCTGGTAAGACAGTTGCTAAGCTGTTGCAGTTAGGTTGCTATGGCTGTGATAAACACTGTAACCAAAAGCAACCTGGGGAAGAAAACGTTTATTTGGCTTGCAGGTCACAGTCCATTCATCATCAGAGAAGCCAAGGCAGGAAACTAGAGGCAGGAACTGAAGCAGAGGTCAGAGACCAGTACCATGAGCTTGCCTGGCTTGCTTTCTTATGTCACTCGGGATACTGCCCTGGGGACAGAAGTGGGGTGGGAGTGGCCGCATCCTCCCACATCAATCATCAATCAAGAAAATGCCTTACTGTCTTCCCTACAGGCCAGCAGGACAGAGGCATTTTCTCAGTTGAAGGACTTCCCCAGGTAACTCTAGCTTGTATAAAATTGACAAACTGAGGTAACGGCTAACTGCAGATCGCATTTCTAGATCCTGCAAGTGCAGAAGGGCATTTCCCTTCACCCACTTTGCCTTGTATCTTTTGTTTCCAGATAGGGTTTCTCTCTGTAGCCCTGGATGTCCCGGACCTCAGAGATCTGCCTCTTCCTCCCAAGTCTGGGATTAAAAGTGTGTGCCACCATACCCAGCTTACTTTGCCTTGTTTTAAAATATTGACTATTGAAGTCATTTCCATTGTCCTCAATTCTCTGAACAACTGGTCTAACACAAGACTAATAACTTTAAGGCTAATTTCTTATTCTCCTGCCGTTGCAATCAGTATTAAATTACTGGTGCATAGCCATCATGTGGAGAAAGAACCATGGTGTGTGGACAGGCTGCAAATACCATGAGACCCTGGAAAAAGGCAGACAAACCAGGATTCCAGATTGCCAAAAGCATGTTTGTGGGTAGCAACGAGACCAGTGGACCCCCCCCAATCTGTGCGAGCAGAAAGGAGCTTCTGGAGTGAGGACAAACACAATTTAAGCTAATGCCTGCTTTTCTCAAGCTAATACTAAAGATGTCAAGATGGTTCCTGGCACTGTTGGCACCAGGTGCAGGGTCTAAAGCTTCACATATTCCAATTAGCTATCATCCAATGGGGAACAAAGGGAGGAGACCAGACCACAATAGTTATGGCTACAGTCAGGTTACGTTGAATCCCTGCATGTTATAGTGTGCTTAAAAGGACACAAGATGCATCTGTTTCTAGTTGAAACACTCTTCTATATCCCAATTCACAGGAAATCAACAGTCAGAAAAATTAGAAAATTTATATTAACTGTCAACTGGGCAGTGGTGGTGCATACCTTTAAGCCCAGCACTCAGGGAAGCAGAGGCAGGCAGATCTTTGTGAGTTTGAGGTCAGCCTGGTCTACAGAGTGAGTTCCAGGACAACCAAGGCTGCCCAAAGAAACCCTGTCTCAAAAAAACAAAAACTAAATGACAAAAAAAAGACTTAAATTAACTATCACTGCAGAATTTTGTCATTTAAAAAAAAAGACAGACAGACAGACGGAGCAGGTGACAACTCTCCTGCTCAGAGAGTAAAGGCGCTTGCGACCACGACTCACAATCTGAGTTCAACTTCCAGGACCCACATTGTAGGAGGAGGAAACCAACTTTCAAAAGTGCACCATGGCAGGTCTGCCCCCAATCAATTAAAAATAGTAATTAAGTTTTAATGGGGGGGGTGGAGAGATGGCTCAGCAGTTAAGAGCACTGGCTGCTCTTCTAGAGGACCAAGGTTCAATTCCCAGCACCCATATAGCAGCTTGCAACTGTAACTCCAGCTCCAGAGGTTCTAACACCCTCACACAGATACACATGAAGGCAAACCACCAATGTATATAAAATAAAAATAAAGTATAAAAAAAACTTAATGGGGCTGAGATGGTTCATGGATTAAGAGCATGCACCGCTGGGAAGAGGACATGAGTTCACTGCTCAGTACCGACATCCACTTGTAAATCTACAACCACTGGTAACTACAGCTCCAGGGAGATCCCTGGGCTCAAGGCCACTCACAGTCATGTGCATATGCTACCCCCTGGTAAGACAGTTGCTAAGGTGTCCCAGTTAGGTTGCTATGGCTGTGATAAACACTGTAACCAAAAGCAACCTGGGGAAGAAAACGTTTATTTGGCTTGCAGGTCACAGTCCATTCATCA
>NW_026070595.1:0-3464 GCF_014885135.2 Alexandromys fortis
AAAAAAAGAAAGAAAGAAACCCTAACCATAACATGGTCTTGCGCTTCACCTTAAACTAGACTTAGACTCAGAAATCCTCCTGCCTGCCTCATTCCCCCAAGTGCTGAGACTGTAGGGATTGAGCCACCATGCCCTATTCTCAGTGTTCAAAAACCACATCAGTATATGTCTGTGCAGTTTCCATAAATTCCTTGCTTTTCCTGGGTTGTTCCAGGAATATCAGATAAACAAAAGAAATAATTTCTCCAGAAAGAGTCATATGGGACCAGTAGCTATGTGCTAGGTAGAAAACAGATAAGATCAGGAAGAATAATAGGTTTGGTTTTGTTTTTATAGATTGTATAAAATTGTATGAAATAACAATGATATACATTAAAACCAAAAGTAATAAAACTGGTCTGTAAAGTGGCTCAGCAGGTGCTCGCCACCAAGCATCACATCTTCAGAGCCTGGAGGGTGAAGGGGAGAACAGATCCTACTGAGTTGTAGTAGGACCTCCACGTGTATGCAATGGCACACACGCACCCACACAAAATAAAGAAATGGAAAAAAATACGCTTTGAAAAGAGTAAAAAACTCCACGTGTTCCATACGGTGGAACACACCTATGATCCCAGCTTCGGAGAGGTGGAAACTGAAGCAGCAGAAACTCAAGCTCACCCGGCTACATACTGAGTTATACAGTAAGTCAGGCTCCCAAATCTTTGTTCCCCTCATCAGTCCACCAGGCCAAAGACAGGCCGTCTTCTGGATATCGCCTTTTCTTCCAAGGCACAGGGAGACAAGTTTAAGCTAAGCAGTCCTTGAGGAGATGCTCCCTGCAGAGAGCTCTGAGAGGACCGCAGAGAGCTCTGAGAGGACCGCAGAGAGCTCTGAGAAGACCGCAGAGACCTCTGAGAAGACTGCTTTCGTCTCAGCATTGCTCATTCAGTAGCCTGCAAGTTCCACTTGGTATAACCAACAGCCTCACTCCCGAGTCCCAGCTCAATCCTCCTCCCAGCCACAGTTTGCCTGTTTGTTGCAATGATGGGAATGAACCTAGGGCCTCCATCACACAAGTTGGCATCCTGCTCCAATGCCAAGTTGTACCCGGAGCTCCGCATTGTAACACGCGTCACTACGGCAAATATGTAATCTAACTGTTGGGAGGAGGGAGGTGGGGAGAGGTGATCCTGCCACTTTAATGAACGGTAATTAACTCAAGTCGGTGCACTTGCAGGCCTCGGGGAAAGCCAACCAAATTAACTAACACTTGAGATGAAAGTCTCCAAAGTGAAGAGTTTAGAAAGCAATACAGACATAAGTAACGGGAAGCCTTACTTGTATTTGCAGTGATCCACCAGGTGAACATCCTTAGCAGCTGGCTTTCCCAAGGTATCCTGTAGGTGAAAAGGCAGTTCTCACCATTAGCACTGTTAAAACATTTCACCATCATCACCTCACTGAAGCATCCTGACGAACAAAATAGGCCCAGGAGGCGTTATCATCTTCACCAGACCACTGAGGAGCCCAAGGTTTCCAGTGGGAACTTGCTCGGTGTCATGTTATCTTAATAGCAAATAGTTTGGACTCAGGTCTGTTTCGTTTGAGTCTAAACTCACCTGAATTCAGGCTACCTTCCTTTGGACTAAGAGGTCATGGTGCATCGCGCACCTCCCTCCGTGGGAACTACACACACACAGTCACCAGCGCTGACTAATGGAGCTCACGGCCGGCCCCAGAGACATTCACTGAGCCACTGCTAAAATTTCACTAGGTGGCATGAGATTTCTCACAAAAGCCCATACCATGCCTGTAATCCCAATGGGGGATTTTACTGTCGAAGTTCAACTGAAGGTGGAGGCAAGAGGATCACTTCAACATCAAAAGCTTAAGGCCAGCTTAGGCTACTGACGACCCTATCTCAAATTCAGTCAATCAATCATGAAAATCCAGATTTCTGAATTTTCTTGAAGGACAGTAACAATAACAAAGACCTAGCAAAGCAAGCTCCCGTCCCCACTTGGCAGCAGTCACTGGGAGCTGTCCACGCGCCTCTGGCTTGCTCTTGACTGTTTGCTTCACCGTCCTCTCTACAGGAGGATGCTAACAGCCCGTGTGCTGAATCCAAGTGTGAAAACAGCTAGAACATGATCTACACCACCACATGGTAGCTTGGATTTCATCTGTGGGCTATAGTTTAGCAATTCCTGGTTTAAATGAACGGTTCTTCATCTCTTGGCTGGTGCTGCCCTTCTCCTGCTTTGTTTTTGGTTTTGAGATAGGGTTTCAGAGCCCAGTTAGGCGCAAAGTCACTAACTGTGGATGCTCTTGAATTCCTGTGCATATTTGTGTTAAGATTTCTTAAAACTCCTTTGCTCCAGTTTGACTAAAACTGCATAAGACAGTCTAAGGGTGGGGCTGGAGAGGGCTCAGTAGCTAAGAGTACTTGCTGCTCTTATAGAGGACCTGGGCTCAATTCCAAGCATCCTCATAGCAGCTCACAACTGTCCATAACTCCAGCACCCTCTTCTGCAGGCACCAGGCACACATACATGTACTCTTACATACGTACATGCAGACAAAACACTCACACATATTATACTTTTTTTTTTTTTTTCAAGACAGGGTTTCTCTGTAGCTTTGGAGCCTGTCCTGGAACTTGCTCTGTAGACCAGGCTGACCTCAAACTCACAAAGATCCTCCTATCTCTGCCTCCCGAGTGCTGGGATTAAAGACGTGCCACCACCGCCCGGCTAAAACAAACAATTTAAATTAAAAACAAATCAGGCTAATGGTGTAGCTCAAGTAGAGTGTCTGTCTAGCGCTCTGAGGTTTGATCCCCACTATGGCAACAATGAAAAAGTATAAATAAAATTTATGCAAATAATTTCAGATATACTGTGGGTTTTTCTCCATGAAGCTTAAACCTTTTTTTCTCATATGCTGTGTTGAAATTGCAAATGACGAAATTAGGACTTTAAATTCTTACTTAAGGCAAGAAGTCACAGTCAGGACAGATGGACCTTAAAACTAAAGGTCACATTTTTCATATTTTATGGAAATGAAGATTCCTGGAACTCTGGCCCCAGACACTTAGTCATTTAACGCACTGTTTAAGCTCTCAGGTTTTACTCTGCAGACACTTAGTCATTTAACGCACTGTTTAAGCTCCCAGGTTACACTCTGCAGACACTGAGAACCATTCATCTAAACCAGGGGTTGCTGAACTACAGCCCACAGACCCAATCCAGCCCTCCATGTGATGGCATAGAACTCGTGTTCTAGATATTCTCACATTTTCAAGGGACTGGGGGGAAAAAAGAGAAAAAAAATATATCTTTGGTATGTAAAAATAACATGAACTGCAGGTATAGTGACATACAACTTCAATCCCAGCACTTGGGAGGCAGAGAGAGAGAGGCAAGCTGATCTCTGAGTTTGAGGCCAGCCTGATCTAGTGAGTTCCAGTATAGCTAGAGCTA
>NW_026070596.1:0-3423 GCF_014885135.2 Alexandromys fortis
AGTTCCAGGACAGGCACCAAAAACTACAGAGAAACCCTGTCTCGGAAAAAAAAAAAAAAAAAAAAAAAAAAAGAAGCTGCTTGGGCATAGTCACCCATTTTTCCTACATGAAACTTTTTCTTATATTTTGTTTGAGACAGGCTCCTTTCATAGCCTCGGCAGGCTTAGAACTCACACAGATCCATTTGCTTTTGCTTCCCAAGTGCTGGGATTAAAGAACATATGCCATCACTATTTGGAACTTATAATGTGACTAGCTACACATGCTACTACTAGAGTTTTTCTCAAATTACATCATCACTCTAACTAAAATATTATGTGCATTTTATTTATTTTTGAGCTAGGGTCTCACTAGGTTCCAGGATTTTGATTTAACCCATTTAATGTTGAACACCCCAAGGGTCTTTTGTTTGTATGTATGTTCACATGAGTGCACATGTATACACCTGTATTTAAAGGTCAGAGGTCAACTTCAGGTGTCATTTTTTTTTTTTTTTTTTAGGTGTTGTCCACTTTACTTTTCAGACAGAGTCTCTGGCCTGGAGCCTACCAAACAGGCTAGGGTGTGTGGCCAGGAGACCTGCCTGCCTGGTTCTTCAACACTAAGATTGCAACTGTGCATCACCAGACTCAGCTTTTTAAAAGTGTGGGTTCAGGGACTGAACTCAAGTCCTTATGCACGCATTTATCAGCTGAGCTAACGCTCTAGCCCCAAGATGAAATCTTACAATGTAGCCTAGGATGGCTTCAATTTCATGGTAATCCTCCTGACTCAAGATAACTGCACAGGGGGCTGGAGAGATGGCTCAGAGGTTAAGAGCACTGACTGCTCTTCCAGAGGTCCTGAGTTCAATTTCCAGCAACCACGTGGTGGCTCACAGCCATCTATAATGAGATCTGGTGCCCTCTTCTGGCCTGCAAGCATACACGGAAGGAATGTTGTATACATAATAAATAAATAAATCTTTACAAAAAAAATAGATAACTGCACAGTCTACACTTCACTTCACCCAAGATTATAACTGTTCTTTCCTTCCAGAGACTTCTCTGAATGTCCCAGATAGAAAATTCTTCTGGTTAGGAAAATGTTAAGTAACATGAATAAAATGCAGAGGTATGACTTACAGGCCACTGCATACAGAACTGTATTAGGTGAAAACATGTAATATATCCCATCACTGGTAATACTGACCACGTGTGTGCATATACCCACACATGTATGCATAACTGCAGTCCTAACATGTTAAAAAGGACACAAAACCTTTCCCAAGTGATTTTGCTCCCACAGAGAATGCATTTCAGAAGTCAGTCAATATTGTCCCCTTTCTTCACCCATGAGTAATGTTATATGTTAATACAATGCAAGGAATAAAAATTATATTTCACAAATTGAAGTGTAGAATTAGTGGTACATAACCACGGCTTACTTTTACAGAATGATATTAATAAAATATTAGAGAGTACCTGGGGGTGGTAAGGTAGAATTTTGTATTTTTTAAATAATCTTGAAGTTTGGGAATTATTTTAAACCTCCAATGGATCAATTTGATATTTCACAACTGGAATTATTCAGGAAAGAATCAAATATTTGGCCTATTACAATTGAGGCAGTCTCTTTTTATGTAAACCTGCTTTATTTTAGGTGTGCCAGCCATTAAATTTGAAACAGAAGAACATAATGAAATTAGATCAATTAGTAGATTACAAAGCACATCTCCAAACAGAATGACAGTGTGCGTAACTGCGAATAGCATGTCGTGGATTGCAAAGGGTCCAACACTGCACCAACTCTTCAGGAGAGAAAACAGAGAAAACGGGTTAATTCCACAGTCATGCAGTAAAGTTAGCTTTTCTACAAATATTGAACCAACTTACTCTCTATTGAGAGTTCCAACACAGGGGACAGCATGCAAAAAGGAAAAAAGAAAAAAAGAAAAACACACAAATTAGTCGCCATCAATGCAAAGATCCTGTATGGAAGAAAGAAAAAACACTAAAGAAAATAAAAGTGACAAATGCTTTTCAAAGTTTTATGAAAAAAACTCAAAATAGTCTTAAAAACAAGAATTAAATGAACAACATAGGAGAAGAACACATGATTTCTCTGTATGTCTGATTTATTTCCATGTTAAAAAATTTAAGCAATAGGAAAAAAAAGTTTTCTTCTTGCTTTCTAAAATATCTATCTATCTATCTATCTATCTATCTATCTATCTATCTATCTATCTATCTACTGACAAGGTCTCACTATATTGCCTTGGCTGTCCTGGAACTCACTATGTAGATCAGACTGGCATCGAACTCATACCACAGTATAAATACTTTTTTTTTTCTGTACATTCCACTGTCCTTGAAATTTAACTTTTAGGAAAAAAGATCAACTGAACCTCACTTCCATTTGACAGCCTTGCCAATATTTGGCTCCAAACCACAGTGTCTAGAACTCTTTTCCCATCTTCTCCATTACAAGTTAGATGATTTCTGTGAAGTTTTGAACAATAATTATTGTATGCAAGTAAAGACACGTATTACTATCACACTTCACATTCCTTGGGTAAGATGTGTTACCATCACCTGCTTCAAAGCAGAGCAACCACCTGATCTGACTACAAAGCTTGACAGAAGATACTCAACTACAGCAGTAACAGGTGGTTTTTTCCAAGGCTCAAAGGCCCCAGTTCACGACACACACCCCATTGAAGAGGGCACTTTCCAAAGAGCTCCATTATAGTCAAATGATTAAACCACACAGTTAACTTTTAGGACATGGTATCACTTATTAGGAAGCTGGGGTGTGGGCATGAGTCCACAACAGTAAAAATGAAAACTTGGGGGCCAGAGAGTGGCTCATCATGAGGACCTGAGTTCTGATTCTAGCACTCATGTAACAAGCTGGGTGTGGTCTTGCATGTACCTGTAATCATCCCACTGCTATAGGGGAGGGGGACAGGAGACTCTGCAGGACTTGTCAGCTACCAGCCAACTCTCTCTCTGTCTCTGTCTCTTTGTCTCTCTGTCTCTGTCTCTGTCTCTCTCACTCACTCACTCACTCACTCACTCACTCAGGAAGATATATACATAAACCACACATATAAACACTCCACTCACACATGATAAAATTGGGAAAGCAGTCTCTAAAAATACTTGCTTTAAAAACATCACACCTGTTGTTCAAAAACTACTATGGTAAGAACCATACAAGAGATCTATTCTAAAAACTTTACATCATCAAAATCTTACAAGTTGGATATAAATAAGCTGTTGTGCAGATTAATAGCTAAGACACACACTGCTAACAAGTACTGTATATAGAATAGAACTAACTATATTTGCTATTAATGTGTTGTAAAGTTCTTTTGTAAAACTATCAAAAATCTTTAAATGATGCATTTGGTGCCTTATGGTCTAAGTTCTTGTCATATA
>NW_026070597.1:0-3476 GCF_014885135.2 Alexandromys fortis
CACTCCTAAATATAATCGCAGTAGGACAGACACAGAACAACAAATACTAAATGGGACCTCCTGAAACTGAGAAGTTTCTGTAAAACAAAGGACACAGTCAACAAGACAAAAAGGTTAGCCTACATAAAGGAAATAGATCTTCAACAACCCCACATCTGACAGAGGACTGATCCCCAAAATAAAGAACTTAACAACTAGACATGAAAAGAACAAATAATTTAATAAAAAGGTGAACAGACCCAAACAGAGAACTCTTAATAGAGGGATCTCAAATGGCTAAAAGACACTGAAGAAAATGCTCAACATCCTTAGCCATCAGAGAAATGCAAATCAAAAGAACTCTGAGATACCATCTTATAACTGTCAGTATGGCCAAGATCAAAAACAATGATGATAGTTTGTACTAAAGAGGATGTGGAAGAAGGTGAACATTGTTTCATTGCTGGTGAGAGTGCAAACTTGTACAGATATTTTGCAAATTAGTAAGGTGATATCTCAGAAATTTGGGTACCAATCTACCTCAAGACCCAGCTGTACCACCCTTGGTCGTATAACCAAAGGATACACACTGACACTACAAGGATATGTTCTCAACTATGTTCATAGCACCAATATTCATAATAGCCAAATAGCCATAACCTGGAAACAACATAGATGCCCCTCAACTAATTATATACTTGAAAGATTGAAATTAAAATATACCCACTTCAAGAAATCATATTTATGATTTTCTTGCCAAGTTTTGAGTAAATGTTCTCAACAGTCCAATTGCAAAATTGTAAAATGTAAATACAATCTCATATGTGTGAAACTGTGAAATTATTTGCGTGTCCATAAAACTTACTATCTGGGAAAATTTAAAAGCTATCATTACAGTTTAAATTAACTCGTTATATGTGCTATTTCTGTACAGTTAATACCTTCTTTATTTTTACTCTGACACAATATAGAAAAATGTGGTTATCTTCTGTTCCAAAGCTATAAAAATATAAATGAATACATAAATGATAGTATCAAGATTGTTTCATATTTGTATATTTCAGTATAATTTGTCTTTTGTAAACCATGCAGTTTTTCTTATTTATTTGATTTTAAATTTTGTAAAAGCTATTAATTTAAAAAACCCATGTTTTAACTTTTATGCATACCCATTTATTTAATAATAATTAGTGTCTTGGTTTTTATGCATTACATAGTGCACTTTCTTAGAATATTTTACAAGACTTATGACAAGATGTGCAATTTTTGTTGTATATTCTTAAAATTATTGTCGATTCATATATTAAAAACATAATTCCATGTTAGTGAATATATAATCAGTCTTTAAATTCCATTTCATTGCAATGGGGAAGTGAATTGGCTAACTCGCACCCATCTATTTACCTTTTGTTCTTTGTGGATATGAAAGAAATTTGAAGCATTTTAGCCTCCATTACAATGCCAAAAATAACAGCAAGTATCATTTAGATATTGTATAATAAATTAACTTCATTCCCTATTTTGTGTAATTACACCAACATTCCCCCAAAATAATTTTTTTTTTTTTTTATTGTCAAAAACCTGCTCGGTCCAGACAGGTGATTGAGACTCGGGTTCTAAGTGAAGCTGTTGATTCTTAGATCTTGGATTCCTAGTGCAACCCAAGTCATTGTGGTGGGTGGACTGGTGACTATACATGAGGTAATTCTTTTGAAAGAGGACATGCTGCTTAATTTAAGAGCTCGTAAAAATCTGTAGGTGTTTGATTGGGAAATACCAAAGACACATCAGACACATCCGATTGCATTATTTGATTAAAATCCTTTTTAAAGTTCATAACCCAAAGAAACTTCATTTCATTTTCTTTATTTCTTGTATGGTTTTCTAGTATAGTCTTTGTATTGTAGGTTCACAATATTCCAGACTCCAGGGAAAATGTATTTATGAGTATTAACATCTGGTTAGGAATAGTTCATTAATCTTTAATGCTCACGTTAGTGTTTTTCATTTAGGAAATAACATTAATATTTGACCTCTGAAAATACATAGTTAAATAGCACCACAAAGCCTTTTGTCATTAGTTCAAAATAATTTCTTGTTCAGAAACATAAAATAAAACATTCAAATCATTTAGTAGTGATTTTAGTCAAAGACAAATTTAAGATTATATCCGATGCATGATGGAGATTACGAAGAAAAGTCACATATATTAACACAGAACTAGCCCTGTCAGTACGGCTTTCCGAACATAAAACATCTTTATTTTATAGTTATATTTTCTGACAGTTGTATACTATTAGATAGAGATTGCAGATATAAGAAATGTTTCACAGTTTACCATATTTTTTTAAGTATGATTGATGTCTTTCCTTCTTCGGATTGGATAAGCCAGGTTGGTTATTTACTGACATAATCAAATTCTGTGTATGTTGTTTAATACATATTCTGTTTTAGGTAACGCCAGTTGACAGTGACTTTTACTTTGTTTTGAGATCTCTTATTTATTTATTCATTTATTTCAAAAACAATCTTTTCTCATTTTACATACCAATTCAGGTTTCTTCTCCCTCCCCTCCTATTGCTCTCCCCAGCTCCCCCTCCTCTCTTCCACCCACTCCCCAGAGAGTAAATATTCCTTCCATGGGGAATCAACAAAGTCTGTCACACCATTTTGAGGCAAGACCAATGCCCTCGCCCCCCATAGTTAGGTTGAGTAAGGCATCCCTCCAAAGACAACATGTTCCAAGAAGCCAATTCAAGCACTAGGGATAAATCCTGGTTCCACTGTCTATAGCCCCACAGACTGCTCCAGCCACACAACTGTCACACACATTTAGAAGGCCTAGTTTGAGCACATGTAGGTTCCCCTGCTGTCATTCCAGACAAACATTTGCTGTGACATTGTGACAACCAACTTAAGGCATAAATGTATCATACAGCAGGGAGAATTAAATGTCTACTAAGTAGTTTTGCTGTTGATGGTGCAGAAAATCAGGAGAAACCTATTGGGTGCCCCAAATATTAATTGTAGTACTTGTTTCTCTTATTTTCAGAGAAGATCCTTCATAGTTGAAAGCTTATGGAAATGGTATTTAGAATTTCTGTAGTTAATTTCTAACTGCCGGGGCTGATACTGATTTACATGTTGCCATAGTGTGTGATTGTGATAAGAAATTGCAGAAATGAGGTGTATCCTAGGGGCAACCAGTAAAATTAGACATAAGTGGATTATTGAGATAATCTTTTACATCTGAATTAAAAAAGTAGTACATTTGAAAATGGGATAAAATTTTGAGTATAAAGTGTTAAGAATAGTGGTGACTCATCTTTTTTTTTTTTTATTCTATAGTGTAGTAGTTTTTTTCCATCACTATTACAAAGCATTGTGGCAAAATCAATAGCCCAGAATGGCATAAACTTTTGGTATTTAAAGGTAGTAATATAATATGTACTCACTAATAAGTGGCTTTTAGACATAGAGCAAAGAAAATAAAGCC
>NW_026070598.1:0-2207 GCF_014885135.2 Alexandromys fortis
TCTGTGCTACTGGAGTTATATGTAGGAAGTGGTCTCCTGTGCCCATGTATTGTAGAGTACTTCCCACTTTCTCTTCTATCAGGTTCAGTGTGTTCAGATTGATATTGAGGTCTTTAATTTATTTGGACTTGAGTTTTGTGCATGGTGATAGATATGGATCTATTTTCATTCTTCTACAGGCTGACATCCAGTTATGCTAGCACCATTTGTTGAAGATGCTTTCTTTCTTCCATTGTATACTTTTAGCTCCTTTGTCGAAAATCAGGTGTTCATAGCTTTGTGGGTTAATATCTGCATCTTCTACTCGATTACATTGGTCAACATCTCTGTTTTTGTGCCAATACCAAGCTGTTTTCATTACTGTAGCTCTGTAATAAAGTCTGAAGTCAGGGATGGTAATGCCAGTGGAAGTACCTTTATTGTACAGGATTGTTTTGGCTATCCTGTGTTTATTGTTTTTCCATATAAAGTTGATTATTATTCTCTCAAGTTCTGTGAAGAATTTTATTAGGATTTTGATGGGGATTGCATTGAGTCTATAGATTGTTTTTGGTAGAATTGCCATTTTTACTATGTTGATCCTCCCTATCCAAGAGGGAGAGATCCTTTCATTTCCTGGTATCCTCTGAAATTTCTTTCTTCAAAGACTATTATTTGAAGGTGTCATGTTTTCAAAATTTGAATCAAAGAATAGATTGCTTTAGAAAAGAGGTTCTTCTTTTGTTTCCACAGAGTATGAGACCTGTGGAATCCTTCCAGACTTATGTAGTTTGATGGACCATGAAAAGTGGACATACATAACCCCAAAATTAACTTGCCCAAGAAAAGAATGAGGCAGTTTGGAGAGAACTATGTCCAAATTCCCTAAATGAGTTTGCTTATATTTAAAGGAGGATATGCTATAAAGATTTGCATTGGTATAGATCTTGGTTTACTGATACAAGTTTAAGATCAAGTTTGTTATATGTATATTTCTGCTCTTGATTAATGTATTGTGTTTGTACAGATAATTTAAACATATAATGTATAATTAAGAAATATAGTTTAATAGATAATCTTCTATAATAGTCAAGCTTGTAGCCTTTTTAGTTAGGATGTGTGTGTGTGTGTGTGTGTGTGTGTGTGTGTGTGTGTATCTGTTAGATAGGTATTCTTCAAATCTTTCAGAGAACTTTAGAATATGGTATTCAAAATGCTTTAATAGCTTAAGACTTTTCATGACAATGAGACACATCTGCTACATGCATCACTGATCTTCTTCAAGAGGATGATAGGCTCCAATGATGCTCTTTATGGTGTTGGTTAGCCATTTGGTCAGGAAACTGCTTTGGCCTGGACTGCTTGAGGAACTGTACATGCAATAATCACAAGGAAATGACTGTGGAACTTGCCCAAAGATGAAGCAATCCTTTGGGATTCCTGCTTCATGAAAGAGTCTGCCAGAGGTTCTTCAGGACACAGAAGAAAGTGACTGACAAACTGCCAGTACAAGCAGGAGTATCTTTGAAATTTCCTGTTTCATGGAAAAGTATGCTGGATACTATGGGCCTGTAGGCTGAATATGGATGCCCCCAAATTAAAGTAGAACTTTGGGTGATTGTACAGGCAGCAAGATGTCTGTCAAGAGTTTTGGAAGTTGTTTACAATGTACTTCCTGTTTACTTAGGTAATATTCTATCCTTATGGAGTTTTTGATGGGATTGAAGAATATATATAGTCATAGTTTTCCTTAGTTATGATAGAAGATAAAGTAGATATAAATATTATAACTGTAATTCTTGCTTGATACCTGTTTTGTTATATGTAATTTTACTGTGTTAAAGTTAAAACCTTCCTTTTCACTTAGACAAAAAAAGAGATCGTGTGTTGCTTTAAATAGTTAATGAATAAAGAAGCTGTTTCAGCTAGTAGCTCAGGAGAATAGGACTAGGTGAGAAAATTCTAAACTGAATGCTAGGAGAAAGAACGTGGAATCAGATGCCATGTAGCCCCCAGAAGAGAAAATGCCAGCTGCCAGCTGGAACCTTGCCGTGAGCCTCATGTTAAAATATAAATGTGTTTTTTTATTAATATGAATGTGTTAATTTAATATGCAAGTGCTTCCTAGGAATATCCTATAGTAATTGGTTATGCAGTGTTTTAAATAATACAGTTTCTGTGTGGTTATTTCAGAGCTGAGCAGCCAGGAACAAACAAGTGGTCTCCAT
>NW_026070598.1:2400-3867 GCF_014885135.2 Alexandromys fortis
TATGCAGTGTTTTAAATAATACAGTTTCTGTGTGGTTATTTCAGAGCTGAGCAGCCAGGAACAAACAAGTGGTCTCCATACAACAATGTCCATTGCTTCTGTTTTTTTCTCCCCTTTTATAAATTATCTTTCTTTTTATTACATTTTACTTGATTTAGTAATCTTTTCTGTGTCCTTGTGAGTGTGCATTTGTTTGTGTGTATGTGTGGGCGTTTTTCTAGTTACATATTTTACATGGATTATTTGTGACATCAGAGAACACTTGCACATGATCGATTCTTTGTCATTTGGGTCTGGGAATCAAGGTCAGGTATGACATCAGGATTGGTTGCAACTGTCTTTGCCATCAGAAGCACCTTTCTGACCCTTAAAATCTTTAATTGAAGTAGATTCATTGTATTCAATTTTCTTTTTTTTTAAAAAAAAACTATCTTTTCTCATTTTTCATACCCACCCTTGTTCTCACTGTCTCCCTCCTGCTGCTCCTCCAAAACCCCCACACCTCAATCCCCTCCATCCAATTCTCAGAGAAGATAAGACTCCCATGGGGAGTCAACATACTCTGACATTACTTTTTGACAGAACCAAGGCTCCCCCCCTATATTTTGAGTGAGCAAAGGATCCCTCCATAAAGAATGGGCTCCAAAAAGTCAGTTCAAATAATCGAGCTAAACGCTCATTCCACTGATAGTGCCTTCACATAATGCCCAAGCCACACAACGGTCACCAATATTTGGAGGGCCTAGTTTGGTCCTATGCAGGTTTCACTTCTATCAGTCCAGAGTCAGTGAGCTCCCACTAGCTCAGGCCAGTTATTTGTGCTAGTATCCCCATTATGTTCTTGACGCCTTTACTGATATTATCATTTTTTCTCTCTTTGACAAGTGTCTGGAATCTTGGTCCAGTACTTAGCTGTGTCTCTTCAGCTGCTTCTCTCAGTTGCTAGGTGAAGGTAATGATAATAGTCATTAATCTGAATGCAGGGGCAAACAAGTTTAGGCAATCTCTCAACTCTTGCTTAGGGTCTTAACTGGAGTTATTCTTGTGGATTCCTGGGAATTTCCCTACTGCCAGGTTTCATGCTAGCCCCCTAATGGCTCCTACAATCAAGATATCTTTTTCCTTGCTCTCCCTCTCTGTCCTTCTACCATCTTGACCAACCCATTCTACAGGTTCTCCTCCTACATTCCCTTCTCCCCTCCTCCTTGCCCCTCCCTTCACCCATGCCCCATGCTCCCAACTTTTGCAGCATATCTCTATTTTGCCTTTTCAAACAGATCAATGTATATCTCTCTTAGAGTTCTCCTTGTTACATAGCTTCTCTGTGGTCATGGACTATAGGCTGGTTATCCTTTGCCTTACACCTAATGTCCACTTATGAGTGAGTACATACCATGTTTGTCTTTGTCCAATCTTTGGTTGAGGATCATCTAGGTTGTTTCCAGGCACTGGCTATAAAAGCAGTTG
>NW_026070599.1:0-3451 GCF_014885135.2 Alexandromys fortis
AAGAAATGGAAGAGATAATCTCAGGCATTCAAGATCTGATGCAGGAAATATTCATCAGTCAAAGGAAATGTTAAATCCAACAAATCTTAACACAAAATAGTCAGAACATGACAAAATGATCAAACCTAAGAATAATAGGGATAGAAGGAGAAATGCAGCTCAAAGGCAAGGAAAATATATTTAAAAATCATAGAAAAACATATCCCAATCTAAAGAAGGACATGCCTATGAAGGTACATTAATTTTACAGAAAACCAAATAGACTGAACAAGAAAAAAAAGTCTTCTTGCCATGTAAGAATCAAAACTAAACATACAGAATAAAGTGTAGTGGCAAATCAATTGTAGTTTAATAAATAAAGCCTGCCAGAAGCTCTGAGAGTAAAGAGTCCCATTGGTCAGCCTTACAGACCAGGTTATGGTAACACACACCTTTATTCGAAGTAGCCACACTAGTTGCCATAGAAACCAGGCAGTGTATGCCTTTAATCATGGTAGTGCACACCTTTAATCCCATTCCTAGAGAGGATTATAAAATGGAAAGAAACAGCTCTCAACACACAGTCTCATTCTAAGATTCGTAGAGACAGGATCATCATTTTGGTATGAGGTTGAGTTAAGAGCCAGTAGCTGGCTGTTTTGTTTTTCAGATCTTCAGATTGAACCCTAATCTCTGACACAGAGTTTTTATCAATAATGTTTCAATAAAGGAATAATATTAAAAGATTAAAAGGAAAAAAGCCCAGTAACATATAAAGACAGCCCTCTCAGAATTACACCTGACTTCTCAATAGGGATTCTGAAAGCCAGAAGGTTGTAGACATATTTTGCAGATGTCAGGCTAGACTACTATGTCTAGCAAAACTTTCAATTACCATAGAAGGATGAACAATTTATCCATACTTATGGGACACCATGCACAACACTAAGTGCCCACATAAAGAGTTTGGAGAAATCTCACACTAGTGATTTAATAGCACAACTGAAAGCTCTAGAACAAAAAGCAAATTCACACAGGAGAAATAGAAGGCAGGAAATTATCAAACTCAAGGCTGAAATTAATATAATAGAAACAAACAAACCAAAATGTTAATACAAAAAAGTAATGAAACAAAAAGTTGGTTCATTGAGAAAATCAACAAGATTGATAAACACTTATAAAAACTAGTCAAAATGCAGAGAGAGAATATTCAAATTAACAGAATCAAAAATAAAAAAAATAGGCAAGACAATAGACATGGAAGAAATACATAGAATCATTAGTTCGTACTTCAAAAACCTCTACTGCAGAAAATTAGAAAATGTTAAAGAAGGATATAATTTTCTGGATACTAACCAAATTCCAAAATTAAATCAAGACCAGATAAACAATTTAAATTGACCTATTACCCCTAAGGAAGTGGAAACAAATTTTTAAAAAAAATTCTCAACCAAAAAAGCCCAGGGCCAATGGTTTCAGTACAGAATTTTACCAGAATTTCAAAGAAGAGATAATAAAAATACTGTTGAAATTGTTCCACATGATAGAAGCAGAAAGAACATTACCAAACACTTTCTATAGTGCTACAATTACCCTGACACCCAAACCACACAAAGATACAAAAAAAAGGGAATTACAGACAAATTTCCCTCATGAACATTGATACATAAATATTCAATTAAATACTGTCACACTAAATCCAACAACACATAAAAAAGTCATTTATCATGGCAAAGTAGGCTTTATCCCAGAGATGCAGAGTTGGTTCAACATATAAAAATTTGTCAATGTAATTCACCATAAAAACAGACTGAAAGAAAAAGACACATGATCTTCTCGTTAAATGCTTCAAAAGCCTTTGACAAAATCCAATGGCCCTTCTTGACAAAGGTCTTGGAGAGAACAGGGATACAGGGAATATATCTAAAGATAATAAAATCAACAGCAAGCCAACAACAAACGTCAAATTAAATGGAGAGAAGCTCAAAGCAATTCTACTAAAATCAGTATCTAGACAAAACTGTCCACTATCTCCATATCTATTTAATATAGTACTGGAAGTAGTAGCTAGAGCAATAATACAACAAAAGGAGATCAAAGGAAAGAAAATGATACAAATTGGAAAGGAAGAAGTCAAATGTTTGATATTTGCAGATGATATGATGGTATCCATAAGTGACTCAGAAATTCTACCGGGGAACTCCTACAATTGATAAAGACCTTCAGTAATGTGGCAGGATACAAGGTTAACTAAAAAAAAAAACATAGTTCTCTTATGTACAAATGATAAACAGGGTGAGAAAGAAATCAGAGAAACAACATCTTTTACAGTAGCCACAAATATCATAAAATATCTAGAGGTAACATTAACCAAACAAGGAGAAAACCTGTAAGACAAGAACTTTAAGTCTTTAAAGAAATAAATTGAAGAAGATATCAGAAAATGGAAACATTTCCCATGCTATTGGATAGGTAGGGTCAACATAGTAAAAATGGCAACCTTGCTGAATGCAGTCTACAGACTCATTGGAATCATCATCAAAATACCAACAGAATTCAGTAATATGGAGCTATGGGCCACTTCCCACCACCCAGCTCCCTGCCACCGGCTAGCTTTACCCAAAATAATTACACAGAAACTGTATTCTTTTAAACACTGCTTGGCCCATTAGCTGTAGTCTCTTACTGGCTAACTCTCACATCTTGAACAACACATTTTTATTAATGAGTATAGCACCACAAGGTGGTGGCTTACCGGAAAGGATCTTAACCTGCATCCATCTTGGAGAGGAGAGCTATTGTGTGTGTCTCACTGCCTTCTTCCTCCCAGCATTCTGTTCTGTCTACTCCACCTATGTAAGCTGCTGTCCTATTAAAAGG
The DNA here is from genome assembly GCF_014885135.2 of Alexandromys fortis. NCBI lineage: Eukaryota > Metazoa > Chordata > Mammalia > Rodentia > Cricetidae > Alexandromys > Alexandromys fortis. Next base: position 2,860 of record NW_026070599.1, read on the forward strand.
GCCAAGGCAGTTTCTTTATTAACCAATGAAAGCAACAGATAGACAGATGACACTCCCACATCAGAATTTCACATACCTCAAAAGAACAACTTCATATGGAAAGATAAAAAAACAGGTTAAGTAAACCAATCCTGTACAATAAAGCAACTACTGGACGTACCACCATCCCTGACTTCAAGCCCTACTATAAAGTAACAAAAATGACTTGGTATTGCCATAAAAAGTGACACATGGATCAATGAAATCAAATCAAAGACCCTGACATAAATCCACACACCTATGAACAACTGATTTTTGGCAAGTCACAAATATACAATAGAAAAAGGATAGCATTTAACAAATGGTGCTGGTATAATTGGATATTGACATGTAGAAGATGCAAATGTAACTATATCTATTACCTTTCACAAAACTCAAGTCCAAGTGCATCAAGAAACCTCAACTTAAATCCATTTACACTGAAGCTTATAGAAGACAAAGTGGGAAGTAGTCTTCAATGTATTAGCACAGGACACCTATTCCTAGATATAACATCAGTACCACAGACAGAGATTGATGATGTGGGAGGTCATATATCAATCTGTTGATTTCA
>NW_026070600.1:0-3356 GCF_014885135.2 Alexandromys fortis
CATGTAGACTAAACGGCCATACACAGACATGCATGTAGACTGAACGGCCATACACAGACATACATGTAGACTAAACGGCCATACACAAAGTGAAAGGAGGAAGGTGATGGGGGCAGGGATGGAAGTCTAGGGAGCCCTGGAAGATCAGGGAGAGAGAGAGAGAGAGGTGCACACACTGATGTAGGGAGGTACCCTCATGGCCGTGCATCACAGCACATAATTTTGTGTGAGCCTCTCCCTGTGGGAGTCCCAGGCCACCCTGCAGCTTCCTGAACTGTAAAATGGAAATAATAACAACGGGATGTTTCAATGAATGGATAAATCCACGCGCGTGACACCTGGCTCTCTGCCTACATGACCAACTCCCTACGCCTGTCACTGTTATTGTCCCTATCATCTGGAATGATCTCTGAGGTGCTTCCTGGCTTGGAGTGACAGTTTGCCCAATAGTTATGAATACATATTTTTGAGAGACAAAGTGAGTAGTTACCTGTGAGCCATTGAGGTGGCTGAGAGTGTGGAGGCTCTCTGCTCCCATGGTAGAAGGAAACTGCTTCCCAGAGTTGTTCTATGACCTCCAGTGTATATGAGGTGGTATTTGTGTGTCTGTACTATTGCCTACACAAAGATAATAAATAAAATTTAAAAATCGCTTAGAATGGTTGTCGATCTTGGGTGTGTTTGCTTCCCGCAGCCTCAGTTTCCCACAGCTGTAAAATGGAGACTAGTCCGTCTCTTTTTCTACGGACTGGTAGAGGACGCTAAGGTGTGTCAAATATTTTGCACAGCTCTTGACGTCTGACAATCGGGTTTTGCTTGCCAGGTATTTTCCTGTTTCTGTTCAGAAAGGAAAGGGTCTGGCTGTGACCTTAAACCTCTGCTCTCCACCCCCATAGTAAACTGTGTGCTTGTGGGGCACAGTCTGTCTCTGGGCTGACTAAGCTCGGGATACCCCCCTCCCCTTGTCCGGCTCCCTAAACCGGTCAGGGCCCTTCCAAAGGGCTTATTATAGGGGAGGGCCCCATCTTCATTCCTATCTTCCTTTGAGGATTTCCTGGGTCTTGGCCTTAGGGAGGCTGCTATATACAGGTGGCCAAGACGCCCGGCCCTCCAGGGGCACAGGAATGGGGGCACGGGAGGCTGAGTGGGAGGTCTGGGCGCTGGGCTCTCGCTGGGTGGGGCCGGAGGGGCCAGGATAGCCGGGTGCCTGGGATGCGGGCGGGGCAGACTGCTGGCTCCCTCCTCCCTGGTGAGCTGTCGGACCTGTTGTACCCCCCCTCCACTTCCGGGCTGCTGGGGAGGGGGACGGGGCGGCCTCTCTCTCCTCCCTCCTTCCAGCCACCTGTTTCGCGCGGCGCAAGTCGCAGTGCCCAGCGCAGAGCCGGGGAGGAGACTAGCGACCTCCGGGGATCTCCTCCCGGGGAGGAACGGAGGCGTTGGGGCCCCAGGTGCATCCGGAGAGGGAGTCACTACGAGCCTGGATCTTGGGGTGAGGAGCCTTGGACGCTGATGTCCTGCAGGGGGATCGGGACTCGACTTCTGAACTTCGGGAACGAGGGCCGGCCAGTCCTGGGCGGAGGAGGGGTTGGGGTCTCTTGGAAGCAATCCGGGAAACTGAGGAGAGGGCTGGTGGGAGGGTTCAGGGATGACACTTGGGGCAAAGGGAATGCACAGTGTGCAACTCGCCAGCACGGGGCGAACTGGGATCCCGGACTCAAAATTCTCTTCCCAACTCTAGGTGTGTGTCACCGTCGGGAGCCCTCCAGCCGAGCCCCAGTCCCGAGCGGGTCCCCTGGAAGCTTCAGGCCACGCCCTCAGAGTGTTCAGCGTTTGTCTCTGAACCTTTAGGTTCCGCCCCTGGGCACGCTCACCGAGCTCTAGACCACACCCCAAAGTCTCAAAACCACGCCCCGGAGCCCTGACCACGCCTACCAAAAGGAATCCGAAGCGGCCATGGGGACACCCAGCGCTTCGGAGGAGGGCTCCTCGTCGCCTCAGGTTCCGGAATGCACCGCCGAGGTTCAACCTCAGGGGACCATGCAGCCTCAGGGGCACCCCGAGGAGTCCCAAGAGCACGAGGAGCCCGAGGTCCCAGCAGAGCTTCCGAGCTGCCAAGGAACTGAGCGGCAGGCGGAGGAAGAGGAAGAAGTGGGAGAAGGTAGCAGCACCGAGAGCTGCCGCGAAGAGGTGAGGAGTCGCAGGGGGGACCCGGACGGACAGACAGACACCCAAGCAGGGGGCCGGACACAGAAGGACAGATGGAAAGAGACCAGACAGAGACCCAGAGTAAGGAGAGATACCCAGAGACCGGCGGAAACACCCAGAGTCAGACAAGCCAGAGAGACCCAGATAGAAACAGAGAAACTTGGTAAGACAGAGACAGAGGGAGTGAGACAAATACACAAAAGAGAGACGCGGGGAAGACACAGATCCAGCAACAGGGGAACAAAAAGAAGAAATGCCGAGGTGGAAGAAAGAGACAAAGTCAGAGAGACAGGGGAAAGAGAGAGATCCAGGGACTGAGAAAGTGATGCCAAGAGGCTGAGACTCAGGAGCAGGTGAGTTCATTGGGTACAAAGGCCCTTGCTGCCAACACTGATGACCCAAGTTCGATCCTCTGACCTCCACTGGCGCTTGTGCAAAGAGAAAGAGAGAGAGAGAGACACAGAGTGAGACAGATAGAAATTCAGAGAGAGAGAGAGAGAGAGAGAGAGAGAGAGAGAGAGAGAGAGAGAGAGAGAGAGAGAGAGAGAGAGAGAGAGAGAGAGTTTGGCGTAGTAGCCTCCAGCCTTTGTACCCATCCTGAACTTGGAGCCCCCTCCCCCGCCCCCCTGTATGCTCTTCCATTCAGACCGAAATGGAAGCAGTTGAATTAGGCAGCTCGTGACCCCCAGGGGCGCAACTGGTTTGGGGACCAGACCTGTTTGGTGACTGTAGGGGGGGGGGGAACTTCTCTCCTTCCGATCACACCCTCTCTAATTTCAGCCCGAGGCTACGCCTGCCGTGCAGATTCCAGCCACTCCTTCCCCATGTCTCCCTCCTGGGGAAGGGATGCGAGGGGCGGCGCGGCGGCTGCGAGGACAGCAGCTGGAGGCACTGACCCGTGTGGCTCTGATGGAGCAGCGTGTGAAGGAGTTACAGCGCCAGAAGAAGGAACTGAGGATCGAGGTGAGCATGGGGAGCCCTTGGAAAATGAACCAGTGGGGGAACCTGCAAGGCCACTCTAAGCTGTTGGATCTCTGATAATCAGGTGTTCCAGGCCCGGGGCCTCTTCCACAGGGCCATTCCCAGGCCGGTCCTCCGCCCCGGCTGCTGCACGTGCACCAAAACTTGCTTTTTTTTTTTTTTTTTTTTTT
>NW_026070600.1:10851-12166 GCF_014885135.2 Alexandromys fortis
CTCTCTTCCCACCAGACAAGGAGGAGACCAAGCTCAAAGGTGTCATCTACTTCCAGGCCATCGAAGAAGTCTATTATGACCACTTGCGCTGTGCCTTCAAGGTAACATTCCGCTCATTGCCACACTGCTCTCCTGCTGAGACCTCATGGTGACATACAGATTATTAAAAATGGGTTAAATCAAGATGTGAGAGTTAGCCAATAAGAGACTAGAGTTTATGGGCCAAGCAGTGATTTAACTGATACAGTGATTTAATTTCTGTATGGTTATTTCAGGGGTTAAGCTAGCCAGGCAGCGGGACACAGCCCGCTCCTCCTATAACACCTGGGGAAAGCCATCTTGCTGTACTCACTGTCAAGAACCAGGGAGTAAATAAATGTTCTGAGCCTGGGGCTGCTCTTAGGCTCAGATGGTAGAGCACTTGCCTAGTGTGCACAGAGCCCAGAGTTCCAGCCCCAGCACTTGCCTAGCATGCACAGAGTGCTGAGTTCCAGCTCCAGCGCATGCCTAGCGTGCATGGAGCCCTGAGTTCAAGCCCCAGCGCTTGCCTAGAGTACACAGAGCCCTGAGTTCCAGCCCCAACACTTGTCTAGTGTGCACAGAGCCCCGAGTTCCAGCCCCAGCGCTTGCCTAGCGTGCACAGAGTGCTGAGTTCCAGCCCCAGCGCTTGCCTAGCGTGCACAGAGTGCTGAGTTCCAGCCCCAGCGCGTGCCTAGCGTGCACAGAGTGCTGAGTTTGAGTTCTAGCATCATATACACTGGGCATGGTGGTTGGCACACAGCTATAATCCCAGCGCCAGGAGGACAGAGGCAGGTGATCTCTGTGAGTTTGAAGTTAGCCTGGAATTTATAGTGAGTTCCAGGCCACTAGCCAGGGCTACAGAGACCCTGAGGAGAGAGAGAAATTGAGAAAGAGAGAGAGGGAGAGAGAGATTGATCAGATTCTGGTTTAGCACATGTATGTAATTCTGATTGATCAGATTCTGGTTTAGCACATGTATGTAATTCTAGCATGCAGGAAGTGGAAGCAGGAGAATCTTAAGTTGGAGATCTGGGTTATAAGGAAGACAAAATACAAGGTCAGAAAATGAAATGTTGGCAGCTGGAGCTCTGCTTAGAATCCTCTTTGGAAAGAAGTCAACCATTTTTGTTTGTTTGTGTTTGTTTGCTTTTTTGAGACAGGTTTTCTCTGGCTGTCTGGAATTTACTCTGTAGACCAGGCTGGCCTTGAATTCACAGAGATTCACCTGCCTCTGGTTTCCGAGTGTTGGTATTAAAGGCTTGCACCACCATCACCCGGCTGTTTGTTTTAAAAT
>NW_026070601.1:0-3414 GCF_014885135.2 Alexandromys fortis
TGTGTGTGTGTATGTGTGTATGTGTGTGTGTGTGTGTGTATGTGTGTGTGTGTGTGTGAGGCGGGTTGGGGGGAGGTATTTTGTATCCAAATCCTAACATTCTGCCCTCAGAAACTTATGTCCATTTTCTACTGGAAATTTCAGTTAGTCCTTTCTCAAGAGTCTCCACGGTAGCAACAGTGTCCCATTGTGCAAGTCCCAAGTCTCCTCCAAAGAGGTTCTAAGCTGGGGACCACTGTGAAAAATATCAACAAACAAGGTACATGCTTTAAGAAACAATGGGGACCAGTGTGATGATTCAGTGACACAGCCTGATGGCCTGAGTTCAGTCTCTGGAACCCACAGGAAGGTGGACGGAGGAGAGAACCAAGTCCCCGACATTTCCTCTGACTTCCACATGACCTGTGGCCTATGTCTGTCCACTTACCACCTGCACACACACATACAAATTACAAGAATGATAAAAATCTAAATAGGGGAATTGCAGCACGGAAACACCAAGACTAAAGCATGACCTTTGCCCTGCACTGACAAATCATCCTGTAGCTCCAAGTCCTGCATCTGGGGTGTTGTCAGCCATGCTGTGCTGGGCAGCCCTGTCCCTGTGGCCTTGCCCTGTGCAGCCCATAAAGGCTCTCCTAGTAGGCGGGGGTCTGTTTACTGCCTGCGGCTTTCTTCAGAGGAGTCATTGTTCCTGCCACCTCAAATGTTCTAGAGTCTTCACTGCAGTTTTTATCTCCAGGGGTTCTGACCCTGCCACGCATCGCCAGACTTCCGGACCTTCTTACACCTTCCCTTCCGATCTGAAGGAAGCCTTCCTGACTTCACAAGGTTTGCTTTTGTATACCTGAAGACCCAGCCTCACATGGAGAATGCCAGTGCTTCTGGGGGTTCGGGATGGCTGAGTATAGAGAAACTTCCCTATGGAGTCCCATGCGCCAGAGTAATCAGGACCTCCCTTCTCAGAGTCTCTCAAATAGGTTTATGCCTCTGCTCCACTTCTTGCTCCAGTTGTCTCTGAAAACTTAGCTCAGAGCTGGCGACATGGATGCCACCACCTGTGTGTTTTATTGCCTTGAAATTTCCTCCACCTGATAAACAATTTATCCTTTAGATTCAGTCTCATACACTGTCTGGGGGGGGGGGGGATGGACAATATGTGGACATGATTTTGTGTGTGTGTGCGCGCACATGCTTGAATATAACACAAATGGCTTCCAGTCCCATTTCCAACCAAGTCCTCATTTCCGTATGAAACTTGATGAATGTGATCTGTACCTGTCTGTACCTCAGAGAGGTTGGTACATGGAGCAGCAACTCTGTTATGAGTGTCTAGAGCAGGGGTTTTCAACCTTTCATATGCTGCAGGCCCTTAAGTTCTGCATGTTGTGGTGACCCTAACCATAAGTTCCTTTCATTGCTACTTCATAACTGTAATTTTGCTACTGTTATGAATCATAAATCTCTGTCTTTTTCGATGGGCTTAGGTGATCTCTGTTGAGAACTGCAGGACTAGAAGAAGCGAATCTACAGTGGATATTACAAGGGGGGATTTATTAGGATGGCTTACACAGTACCTGCTGGGGAGGCCAACGACGGCTGCTGCACCCGACAGCTGCTCAGCCCATGAAGCTGCATGCCTCAGCAGTGCTGCCACAGTCTGGTGCTGCAGGCCTGCAGTGCTGCTGTCTGCAGTCCGCAGTGGAAGGCTGAAGAAGCTGGGTTCCGGTGTCAGTGAAGGATGTGCCGCAGCACTGGCTGCCAGCAAGTTGACGCATTCACTTGCAAGTGGGCAGACAGCAAAAGCTTTACTTTTAGACTTCGTATCTGGGCAACTGAGGAGATGCCATTGACTCTAGGGAAGATCCTGCCTCTCAGTTAGTCCTTCTGGGAGGCAGGTTCACCAGCTCAGCCAAAAGTAGGTTTGAGCTGAATTCTGATCTGGTCAAATGAACAACTAAAATTAACTCTCCCAGCAAACAGGGGACAGACTATCTTTGAACGTGAGTGGGGTGCCAACTAAAGGCAAGGGGCCTGGTCAGAACGAAAGCAAGAGGAGGAGGCTAGCCAGACAATGCACACTCCATTCTCGATCAAGTGTGTCCAGCCCAATGAGTTTTTTTTTTTGTTGTTGTTGTTTTTGAGACAGTTTCATGTAGCCCACTCTGAAATCACTATACAGCCTAGGATGACTTTAAGCTTCCGATCCTCCAGTCTTCACCTCTTGAGTGCTGGGATTTGAACCCAGGGCTTTGTGCATTATAAACAAACTCTACAAACTAAGCTACATTCATGGCTACTCTGAAAAGAATCTAAGAAAAACATTCCACAATCAATTGTTTTACAAAATATATTAGCTGGGCTTTCCAGTGACTAATGCACTACCGGCAGGATTTGGAGGGGTCGGTGATGAGTATGCAAATGTCACTTCGGTGGCCAGTGGAAAAATGTCAATGGGTGTGGGCTGGATTTAGTAGCTGTTCCTGACAACTGTAAGCATCACGGAGACAGACTGTTAATAGCACCCAGCATATTTTCCCTTAGTTTTACAGCGAGATGTTCCATGCCTATCTAGATAACAATGCAAATGAAGGAGGCACATGACACTAAGGGGAGAAGCCTGGCTTTTCCCTTTCTTTTCTGTAGGCTGGGATGCAGAAGAAATAGATGTAAAGCAGCCATGGCTGACCAGGGAGTGACCTAGGGGACTGTGTTCACTACCTATTGACACAGAACAAGTTCCTTCACAGTTTAGCAAACTTAGAAATACCGCTGCCTGGATTCTGCACTCCTGGATTCAGGAATAACTTTCACTTGGTGGTTTGGGCTCAGAGTCTCATGATGTCATTTTCAAACTACTGGCTAGGACTCCAGTCAACTGAAGGCTCAAAATAATGGCAAGATCTTTTTTTCCAAGAGTTCTTACTCAATGACCGCTGGTAGGAGGCAGCCAGTCCATGCTGGCTGGTGGTGACAGGCATTCCTTCCCAGTGGGATACCTCCATGGGGCTGCCTGTTTGGTGACTTTTCTCGGAGTCGAGAGACTAGGGAAGAAATCGCAATGATTTCCGTGACTCAGTTTTATTGTATCACATTATAAGCCATCGTCTAGTCCTGTAAGCAGCTCACCGAAACAAGCAATGTTCAGTTGAGGGTGGAACAACTACCACCCCTTGAGCAGGTTCCATCTTTTATGGGCAGAGCTGCTGTCTCTCCTTCCCCAGAGACATCTACTAGTGGAACCTGCGGCTATGCTACCTTCCATGGAATAAAGGGCTTTGATATATTTAAGGATCTTGAGACAAGATTACCCTGGAGTCGGTGGTGGCGCATGCCTTTAATCCCAGCACTTGGGAGGCAGAGGCAGGCGGATCTCTGTGAGTTCGAGACCAGCCTGGTCTACAGAGCTAGTTC
>NW_026070602.1:0-3493 GCF_014885135.2 Alexandromys fortis
GCATCCTCCATGGGTCCTGATGGACTTCTGAGGCTATGGGCTGAGCTCCTTGGTTAGAGGTGATGCTGCAGAGAATAACAAGCAAGTCCTTGAGAGAGAGAGAGAGAGAGAGAGAGAGAGAGAGAGAGAGAGAGAGAGAGAGAAGGGGGGGTGTCACAGCAGCAGCTACTTTGGAGAGAGACAGAAGAAAAGGGAGGGACTCAGACTGGAAGCTGTAGATCAGCTTGCCTTGGTGGATGGAAGTGGGGGTAGTGGGGGTGGGGGTGGCTTGTCTCTTAAAGGGACAGCACAGATCATTACACTTCCTTCAACAATGGACTATGATTTGGAATTGTAAGTTTAAATAAACCCTTTCCTCTTCCAAATTGCTTTTGGTGAGAATATTTAATCATAGCAATGGAAATGAAACTGGAATAGGAACTGAGGACTGTGAACCTCTGGAACTGTGAAAAGTAAGGAATTCCTAACTTCAAGTTTCTGCGACAGGTGTTGTTGGGACACACACACAGGTGTGAGCCTGTTTTACCTTGTCTGAAGGTCAGAGAGTGAGCTTATTTTTGCCCTTTCTAAGTTGTTGGCAACAAGTGTGGCTACAAAAAAAAAAAAAAGATATCCTGACTTAGGGTGTGGTTACTGGGTGTTTTGGACATTAAGATGGCCCATAGAGGTGGATCTGCTCCACCCTGACCAAAGGTCAGAGAATTCAAGCATATTCTGTGCTTCTCTTCTTTTAAATCATAAGGTTTGACATAGGGACTGCCTACAGGATACTTGGTCTGGGCTGTGTTTTCCTGCATATTCTTGCCCCAAACATCAAGTACTCTATTCAGGAAGTAATGGCTTGATATCTAAAGTATTGAAGCAAGGAACTGTTCTGGTTGTCCTTTGTGTCATGTTAAAGTAGTCTTTTGTCTTCTCCCCTTTTGTATTGGGATATGAAAGTGTATGGAAAATAAAGGCAAGCGAATTCAGCATTCAGTATTCAGAGTTGTCCTCCCGGTACTCTCCTCTGTCTCTGTGTTTCTTCCTTATCCCTGTTCCCCTACCTAACATTTCTAGTCCTCACACCCCTACCCTGGTGTACAAACCTGCTGTGACTGGACCACGGCAGAAGTCACCCCTAAAAGGCGGCTTACAACAAGGTATTTTTTTCCACGGGGATGCAAAGTCTGACGCACAAGTACACACACACAGGGAGGATCACACTCCAACCAGCTTCCTTGTATATTTGTGCTATTATTTTTACTTTTTAAAACTGGTTAATATGGTAACTGTGAATAAAATGCTCTACTAATCCTTGACAACGTCACGTACCCTCTCCTACGTGTGCTGGTGATGATGATGTACGTCATTTCCACTGCCCACCTCCGTCCAGTTCAGACGCGGTGAACATTCCTTTTCTTGTTTGCTGACACAGCCAGAGTTGATTTGGACCCTTCAACATTAATAAACAGCCCTTACGTTTTGATGAACATGTCAGTGCTACTAAATTCAGGTCATGTGGTATGTGGTTTCTCTCCTCTGTGCTTGAACAAATAAAAGGCTGATTCTGGGTCACCAAGTTTTGTGTCAGAAAGCTGGCTTTTCTCCCATTTTATTCAAGCTCATGAATATTCATGCAAGAAATGCCAATTTTTTTTTCCTCCCAGTGTGACTCACCTGGAGATGTTTTGGATAGAGCAGTCTTACCATTATTGTTAATAATATTGATAATTTCACTACTACTACTAGTGATAATAAACATAGAATTTCTCCAGCGTGTATCTGCTTCTTTGTCAAAACTCACATGTTCATAGGTGTGTGGAATTACGTCTGTCTTCAGTTCTATCCCATTGATCTGTTATATCAATACCGAGCTGCTTTTGTTACCACAGCTCTGCAGTACAACTTGCAGTCTGCTGTGGAGGGTGACACCTCCAGCCGTTCTTTTATTATTCAGAACTCTTTAACTGTCCTGGATTCTTGTGTTTCTATGAAGTTTAAGATTTTCAGTTTCTGCAAAAGACTGTCTTGGCAGTTTGATGGGGATTGCATTGAATCTGTAGATTGCTTTTGATAGCATGGCCATTTTCACTATTTTAATCCCACTGATCCATGATCAGGGAGATCACTTCATCTTTCTTCAATGTATTAAAGTTTTTCTTATACAAGTCTTATTTTTCTTTGTTAGAATCTATGTATCTATCTATGTATTTTCTATCTATCTGCCTGTCTGTCTATCTATCATCATCACCATCTATCTATCCTCCCTTCCTTTGTCTTTCTGCCTGTCTGTTGTCTGTCTGTCTATCTGTATATTCAAGATTTTGAGGCTATTGTGAAAAATAATTTTTCCTGATTCCTCGTACTATCTTATCACAGTGTTCTGCATGCAGGAACAGCTGCCTGCCAGAAGAGGGCACCAGATCTCATTCTAGATGGTTGTGAGCCACCATGTGGTGGTGGATTATTGAACATAAGGACTTCTGGAAATGCTCTTAACCCCTAAGTCATCTCTTCAGCACCTAGACTATCATTTTTATATAGGAAGGCTACTGATTTTTGTGGTTAATTTTGTATTCTGCTACTTTGCCGAAAGTGTTTATAATCTGTACAGGTTTCCTGGAGGAGTCTTTCGGATCTTTTATGTATGAAATCATATTATCTGCAAATAAAGATATGTTGATGTCATCCTTTCCTAATTTATTCCCTTGATCTCCTTCAGTTGTCTTATTGCTGTAGCTAAGAATTCAAATATTATAACAGGTATGGAGAGAATGGACGTCTTTGTCATGTTCCTGATTTTAGTGGAAACACTGATTTTCTTTCTATTTAGGGTGACGTTGGCTCTGGGTTTGCTGCAAATTTGCTTTATTATATTGAGGTGTGTCCCTTGTATGCTTTTTCCATCCAGGACTGTTCTCATAAAGGGATATTGGATTTTGTCAAAGGCTTTTTATCTGCATATAATGAGATAATCACGTGGTTTCTGTCTTTCAGCCTATTTACAATGGTGGATCACATTTCTTGATCTATGTGTTTTTGAGTATCCCTGCATCTCTGGGATGAAGGCGACTCTATCATGGTGGATAATCTTTTTGATGTGTTCTTGAATCTGGTTTGCAAGTACTCTATTTAGAATGTTTCCAACTAGTTTCATAAGAGATATTGATCTATAATTTTCTTTTTTAACTTGTTTAGTCTTTGTGTGGTTTTCATATCAGGGTGATAGCGGTTTCACAAAAAAAATGAGAAAATATCCATTCAGTTTCTGTTTTGTGGAATAATTTGAGAAGTATCTGAATTATTTCTCTTTGAAAGTCTGCTATGCTTCTGCACTGAGTCCATCTAGTTCTGAACTTTCATTTGGGTTGGAAGACTTTGAATCACTTCTATCTCGCTAGGAGCTATGGGTCTACTTAAATTGTTTATTTCATGTTGGTTTAACTCTGGTAGGTAGTATATATCAAAAAGTCATCCATTTCTTTTTGGTTTTACAGTAGAAATTTTGGTA
>NW_026070603.1:0-3453 GCF_014885135.2 Alexandromys fortis
TTGATTGTCCCAGATGTGGAAACTTTGCCTCTTAAAGGATCTTAAAATTAAAGGTGAATTAATTCCTAAGCATGCTAAATACATACCACCAAAATGTTAAAATAGTCAAACAAGCGTAAAATTGGATTTCAATATGCTTTGTCACACATATCAAAGGTTAATTCTGGAGAGCAGTCATATTTCTTCAATGTATATTTGTCAGAAAGGAGAATCAAGTCTAGGAATTTGTGCATTCTACACAACTGAAGTAAGATTTTAACAATGGTTCTTGATTTTAATAATTCTATTCAACATTAATTCAGCTTTATATCAATTCTTTAAAAATATTCAAAATAATATTTTATATCTGTGAATCAAACAGAGTTTTGGACATGGTTAAATCATAAAATTTAAAGAGTTAACACATCTACAAAAGATAAAATACAACATTGTAACAGTTACTGATACTGAACTCATCCAGTATTTTTTTTTTGTTATGAACTTAAAACTGCACCCTCTATTGTTTTAACCCTAGAAATGATTATATAGCAGGAAGGAAGAAATGCAAATTGTGCTTCCCTCTCCTCATGAAAACCAGCCCAGTCCTGGCTCTGTCACACTTGCAGGGGAGCAAGTTCCTAAGTTCCCCCCTTTTCCCATTCAGAGATCAACACTGAACACAGACCTCTCACCATGAAGTTGTGGTTAAACTGCATATTCATTGTAAATCTTTTAAAAGGTAATTTATGGGAAGAAGATATGCTGAGTGTGTGGGTGCATGAATAAGACGTTTGCATGAGTAAGAGGGATTGTGGGTGTGTGTAACATTTTCCTCACTGGAATTCTCTATTATTGAAGGTATCCACTGTGAGGTGCAGCTGGTGGAGTCTGGAGGAGGCTTGGTGAAGCCTGATGGTTCCCTGAAACTCTCCTGTGTAGCATCTGGATTCACCTTCAGTAATTATTATATGCACTGGGTCCGCCAGGCTCCAGGAAAGGGACTGGAGTGGGTTGCCTTAATTAGAAACAAAGCTAATAGTTACACAACAGAGTACAGTGCATCTGTGAAGGGCCGGTTCACCATCTCCAGAGACGATTCCAAAAACACCCTCTACCTTCAAATGAACAGCCTGAGAGCTGAGGACACTGCTACTTACTACTGTACAAGAGGCACAGTGAGGGAACTTAAGTGTGAGCCCATACACAAACCTTCATGCAAGATTGCTCTGGAGCAAGAGTGGGTGTACAAGGCCAGAGAAACAGACAGGATGTAATATTGCTCCATACACTAATTTCTCAGGAAAATCATCTAGGATTTTTAGTGCTGTATCAACCACAGAAGACTCTACATTGAAAAGTGGCAACTTTACAGAATGTCTGAGCTATGAGAAACTGTAAAGAGGGTATAAATTTCTCTTTGCCAATAGCAAATTTAAGGAGACAAGAATCGAAAATGTTAAAACAGTCATATTTTATTTGCATGTATGCATTGCATTTTGACATATTTCTTTGAAACTTGTTATGCAACATTGTAATATTATAAACATACAGTAGATGACACTTTGGGGTTTCTTTGAAAAACACATTACAGTTTTAATCAAAACTGACACTTTGAGACTTAAAAATTATTACAGGAATGTAATTTTCATATTTGATATTTGTTTGTATGATATAAAGCTATTCCTTTAAAGAAAATGTAAGAATGGTTATTTTTTGTAAAATTTGGGCTATTTTACAAGAGAATTTCCTAACTTTTGATAAAAGTCCATTTGCGTTATACTAAGTACTACTAAGTTGACTAAAATAATTCTATAGTTCCATTTATGATGAAGATTTTACAGTGACATTAGCAAAACATAGAATTCTTCCACAGTTCTTACATAATTCAAAGACTTACTATTCATTATGAAAATTTCTTATTTCCACACTACTTTTAAATTATGTCAGCTGGGCGGTGGTGGCGCACGCCTTTAATCCCAGCACTTCGAGACAGAGCAGGCGGATCTCTGTGAGTTCGAAGCCAGCCTGGTCTACAAGATCTAGTTCCAGGACAGGAACCAAAAGCTACGGAGAAACCCTGTCTCGAAAATCAAAAAAAAAAAAAAATGTCATTAGCTTATAGCCCTTACCTTAGGAATTAAATACAACTAATAATTCCTTCCCAATTTGTTTATTCAAAGGAGAATGAGTTTAGTGACCAGTGAGAGATATTTTTAGGATTAGTCAAAGAAGACCAAGGATAATTTTATGTTTTCCAAATGGCTTTGCTTTTGCTTTATTTGGCAGTTTAAGGCAACTGTTGAATTTGAGCTTTGTACCAACTTGCTATATCTCCAGCACAATAAATAATAATTTGATGCTATAAATATCACCTTGATCTCTACTTTATCTCAAATATCCACCCTATTAATTGTTTCCCCCTAGGTGTCTACTCCTGAACTCATGATATAGCAGGGAGATAAACAATGTTCTGCTCTGTGCAATAAAACCAACTCTGAATCTTCAGCTCTGACAGATACATTTAGCTCTGCACTCACATGTCCTTCCATAAAGTGATCATCACTGACCATAGAACATCTGACATGGAGTTGAGGCTAACCTGGGTTTGGCTAGTTGCTCTCTTTTTTTTTTTTGTTTGTTTGTTTTTGGTTTTGTTTTTTGGAGACAAGCTTTCTATGTAGCTTTGGTGCCTGTCCTGGAACTAGCTCTTTTAGACCCAGGTGACCTTGGACTCACAGAGATCTGCCTGCCTCTGCCTCCCCAGTTTGCTGATTAAAGGACTGTGCCACCACCACCCAGCTTCCTAGTTTCTCTTTTAAAAGGTAATCTGTAGGTAAGGACAGATACTGAATATGTGAATGGATTTGAGTGAGAGTAATAATACACATTTATGACAGTTTAATGACAGAGTTTGCTGTTTTCAGGTGTCCAGTGTGAGGTGCAGCTACTGGAGTCCAGGGCAGGCTTGGTGCAGCCTGGAAGACTTTTTCAGTTTCTGGCTTCACATCAGTGACTCCTGTATAAACTGGCTTCTCCAGGATACTAGGAAGCGGCCAGAGTGGGTTCCTCAAATTGGAACAAAATGTTAGAATTATCTAGTGTAATATACAGAGTTTATGAAAGGCAGATTCACCATTTCAAAATATGATTTCAAATGCAACATCTACCTGCAAATGAATAGTTTAGGATCTGAAAACTTCTGTTAGTTACTGTGTGAAACACAGTGCAGGGCTTCAGTAAGATAGGAACTCTGATACAAACTTTCATATAGGAGTGCTCAAAACCAGCAGGGAATAAAGAACTCACATTGAGAACAGAGATATAGCAGGGACAGATGCAGACATAATTGTGTGCTGGTTCTGAGGTATTGGCTGTCATTTCATCTAATGATAGCTTAAAATTCACTCTGCATGTGTAGTCTGTGCATTTCTGGGAAATATAGCTTTGTTGTTCTGCAATTTAAAAATATATACC
>NW_026070604.1:0-3449 GCF_014885135.2 Alexandromys fortis
CCATCCTTTCCTTTCTTTTTATAGTGCTGGTGGTGCACAATGTCCTCTTACATCCAAGAGAGGCAGCAGGAGTTTTTCAGATTTGCATTTGGAAAATTGAAACAATACAATGCGAGAAACAGGGTGAAGGGGGAAAGCAATCAGGATTATAATTACTTAGTAGGCAAAACTTCAGGAAGGCCTGCAAGACAGCTCAGTGGATAAAACATCCTCCATGAAGCCTTACCAAGGTCTATAGTGGAAAGGTCAGAGGTCAACCACCAAAGCTTGATCTCTGAACTTCATATGCATAGCCCATTGTGCGACCTGTGCACATGCACCACACACACATGTACACAGAGAGAAAGAGAGTAAATAAAATTAAATTTTAAAAACCCTTTAGGGAAATAAGATGACTTTTAAACTCAAATTTAAGTTCCTAACTAGTAAAAAAAAGAAGGTCATAATAAATAGCCATCACAGCTGACAGAACGAAGATTTACCATTTTTATACATAACCAAAATGCATACATTTTATGTGACATATTGCCTTGCCAGAAATGGGCATGCTTGGTTTTAGAAAACAACATTTGTACAGAAGGCCTAATTATTAAACGAGAAATTAATAAAAAAAGCGGAGTTTTTGTCAAGTTTTCTTATACTAACTCACTGTCTTCCTTTTCCTGCCAGCACATGGAGAACTATATTTGAAATTCTGCTTTGGACACAAGCACAATATAAAAAACAGTATCAGAAAATCTCTTGCACAATTTATTATAAAGTTTATATTTTATTTTTCCTTGATGTCTAACATTTCTTTTGTATATTAGGAGACTACTTCAGGGAGATTTAATACAATTATTCTAGCTGAAGCTTCATAAATTTTGTAGCTCAGGTTCACTCACCATTCCAGATCCATTTCTCATTGTACAGTCTGCTGTTTTTCAGAGATGCATAATCAATATTGATTAGTTCAGTTCTGAATTGAATCAGAATCAGAAACTGATGTCTGGTGAATTTGCTAAAAATTCATAAAAGAGAATGTAGAGATCACAGCCATATGCTGGCGTGCTAAGGGCATGGTTGGGGAGAGTGCCCAGGGTTAACATAAAAGGGAGCCAGCTCTTTTCACTGGGGAATGCTTCTGAAATGTTAGAAAATCTTACTGTAGCACGTAAGATGGCATCATCTTTTGTTAAGTGAGATGGGCACCTTAACGTGAGAATACAACAAGGGAACATATTTGGGTGGAATAGAGAATATTAGAATAGCATAGTGATAATAGTAATAAATATAAGCTGTCATGATGGCTCTAATATGAAAAATTAAAATAGTTCCTGTTTTACTTTCTTTCTGTTGATGTTTATCATAACCAGTTTATGTATCTTACATTTCCAGGTTACACCTGACTTGGTGTAAGTCAGGGAATAACTGAAGCAGGTGTTGAAGCAGAAAGCATACAGAAATGTTTGTTTATTCACCCACAAATCCCAGTTAGCTAGCTTTTTCACATAGTTCAGGGTGTTTTGCTGTCCACAGTGGGCTGGGCTTTCCCACATCAATAAAATCCATACAATATCACACAGACATGACACGGGCCTATCAGACCTGTTAGTTTATGATTATTATTTTTGTTGTTCATTGAACAAATTGTAATTGAGTGAATAAGTAAATTTACATCAGGCATAGTATTACATGCCTTACTGAGCAAAAAGAATATCTACCTTCAGTATTGGAGAACATAGGAAAGGCACATACAAATCGATGAGTCAATCTAAGTTCCCCAAAAGCATGTGCTCACCAAGTGTTTGGCCACCTGGGAAGGGAATGAAACCCTGCCAGACACTTAATTGCACTCTCAGAATTACAAATAAGGATTGTGAGTTTATTTCAGGTACAGCAGCTTGTGCTGTGCTTTAAAACTATACAGCAGCATTCTGGATGCAAGTAGGTGTCCTGAAATAAGAGCCACCCCCAGAAAGTAAGCTAAAAACGCAGGAACTAACTACACATACAGAAGCTCTGAGAGGGTTTTATAAACCTGTGGTTTATTTTTAATAAATAAATCATGTGTTTTTATTAGATTAAACAAAAATCTTAATTTTTACTTCCCTTTTGGATTCCGGTTTTTACTCTGAACTTTGAAGCTTCTTCCACATAATGGGGACCTAGATATTACTTCTGAGATTGTTCAACTGGTGGAGGACTTGAATTTGTATAGAATAGAAGCTAACCATAACAGAGTGAGTTCGCAAATCTAAAACCCTGATCACAAAATCTACAGTAACCTACTGAGAGGTAGATTACACTGAAGCAAAGGTTAATTTATAAACTATAATATTTTACTAATTCAAAATAACTAAAGGGCCATATTTACATGTGGTGAAAGCAAATGTTGGGAGAGTGGTGTGCTATGCTGCCAGCCCTGACTTCCAACTCACTCTAGAGATGAGGTGTGCTAAATGCAGGGAGAGATACAGAATGTGCTGGCTGCTTGTGTGTGTCAACTTGATACAAGTTAGAGTCATCAGAGACCAGGGAGATCCAGCTTTAGGGCATAGTCACAAATAATGATCCAAGAGGGAGGGTCCAGCCCATGCCAAGTAGTGTCATTCCTAGGATGGTGGTCCTGGGTTTTATAAGAAAGCACACCGAGCAAGCCAGGGGAAGCAAGCCAGTAAGCAGCATCCTCCAAACCTCTGCATCAGCTTCTGCCTCCAGGTTACAACCCTGTTTCACTTACTGATCTGACTTCCTCCAATGACAGACTCCGACATGGAAGTATAAGACCAAATAAACTCCTTCCTCCCCAGCTTTCTTTTTGGTCATGCTGTTTTGTCACAGAATAGAAACTCTAACATAGACACTGCATTGCTTTCCTAATGTTAAACATAATCCTAAGAAAGTAAAAGCTTCATTGTTTCACTTTTAGGATAATTCACAATCCTAAGTTAACTAACTCAAGAAATCTTTAGGCAAGAAATTGTCTCCTATGAGTATAATATACAGTTGGAGAGTGACGAGTTTTAGTATAATCAGAAGAATTAAAGTGAAGCAAAAGTTGTCAAAATAAATGAACAAAGTACATCCTCGACTTTAATATCTAAGGCTTTTATTATGCTTGTTCCCATAGTTAGTAATTTTCAAAATTCAGCAATTGTCTCCCTGTCATTAGTGTGAATTAACAAGGCTCTGTGGTAATAGCAGCTACATTGGTAATTATGGAAAATGAAATTACATTTCTAAACAAATGAAGGCTAAATTCATATTTAGTACTGACTGAAGACTAAATGTCAAAGAAAGAGCTATTAAAAATGCATTTTATGCCGGGTGGTGGTGGCGCACGCCTTTAATCCCAGCACTCGGGAGGCAAAGGCAGGCGGATCTTTGTGAGTTCGAGACCAGCCTGGCCTACAGAGCTAGTTCCAGGACAGGCTCCAAAGCCACAGAGAAACCCTGTCTCGAAAAAC
>NW_026070605.1:0-3347 GCF_014885135.2 Alexandromys fortis
TTAAGCATATCACTAAGCGGAGGAAAAGAAACTAACCAGGATTCCCCTAGTAACGGCGAGTGAAGAGGGAAAAGCCCAGCACCGAAGCCTGTGGCAATTTTGCTGCTAGGCAATGTGGTGTTTAGGTCGGCTCGTGGGATCGCCACTCCACTCGAAGTCCAGCATTGAGTATGGTTCCCAGGAATTGGCCCATAGAGGGTGAAAGGCCCGTACGAGTGGATGTGTCAGACATGTAAGGCGATTCACCAGGCCGGCCTTAGAGTCGGGTTGTTTGCGAATGCAGCCCAAAGCGGGTGGTAAACTCCATCCAAGGCTAAATACTAGCACGAGTCCGATAGCGAACAAGTACCGTGAGGGAAAGTTGAAAAGTACTTTGAAAAGAGAGTAAACAGTACGTGAAACCGCATAGAGGTAAACGGGTGGCGTCAAGCTGCAAGCCCAGAGAATTCAGTCGGTCAGGATGTTGTCATGCGCCCAGCGCATCTATCAGTCGGTGTATAGTTTGGCTAGTCCGCCGGCAAACGGCGGGCCCAGCTGTCAAAGGCTGGGATTTGTGTACCGGGAGGTAGCCGGAGCAAGCTAGCCGTCTGTTGGACTGCCTGGCCGATGCACTTTCTCTGTTGGTGAACACCACGACCGGTGGTACTGCCAGTCTGCTGTAGCCAGCTTCGTCGCATACTCTGGTCTCGGCCGGGGCGTGTGATGATCACAGACAATTTCAGTGCACGGTGCTCGTGTGTTTTCCGCACGCGGGCATGTTATCGGGAGCTGGTTGTAAACGGGTCGGCCCGTCGACTTGACTGTAGTCGTGGTTGGCGGGTGATCCGGTGGGCTATGGTGGTATGAATAACTGTGCAGGGCACCGGAGTTTTCGGTCCGACCAGCAAGGGTCGCCTTCACGGGTGGCTTTTGTTGCCGGCTGCACACGCACTACAGTTTAGCGTGTGTCTGTTCGTCTGTGCGGCGGGCAGGCACGGATAGCTCTGCTACGGTCTGCCAGTCGTTGGGTCTGGCTGTCGTGTCGCCCGCCAAAATGGCGGGTCCGGCAGTGGCCTGGCGCTGGATGGTGCCTGTGGGCGGTGTTGTCGTTGTGCGGCCGGGCTATGTGTGCGCGACCTTATAGTCTGTGGTGTAGTGGTAGACGAGCTACCCGACCCGTCTTGAAACACGGACCAAGGAGTTTAACATGCGCGCGAGTCATTGGGTCCTACGAAACCCAGAGGCGCAGTGAAAGTGAAGCTCCGACATATATTGTTCTCGGGGTGTGGTGAGATCCTGCTGTTTCTCGCATACACTTGGCCAGCACTGGGCTAACTAATCGAGCAGCGGGCGCATCACCGGCCCGTCCCATGATGTGGCTATTTGTCGGTGGCAGTCGTAGCCAGTGTCGATGCCTCGTGTGTCGGCGCTGGTGGCTGTCGTTCTGGCGGGTACGTCATCGGGGCGGAGCATGAGCGCGCATGTTGAGACCCGAAAGATGGTGAACTATGCTTGCGTAGGTTGAAGCCAGAGGAAACTCTGGTGGAGGACCGCAGCGATTCTGACGTGCAAATCGATCGTCAAACGTGAGTATAGGGGCGAAAGACTAATCGAACCATCTAGTAGCTGGTTCCCTCCGAAGTTTCCCTCAGGATAGCTGGCGCTCTCGCAGAACACAGTTTTATCCGGTAAAGCGAATGATTAGAGGTGCTGGGTTCGAAACGAGCTCAACCTATTCTCAAACTTTAAATGGGTGAGATGCCCGGCTCGCCTAATAGGAGTCGGGCGTTGAATGTGCGAGTGCCAAGTGGGCCATTTTTGGTAAGCAGAACTGGCGCTGTGGGATGAACCAAACGCCCGGTTAAGGTGCCTAACGCTGACGCTCATGAGATACCACAAAAGGTGTTGGTCAATATAGACAGCAGGACGGTGGCCATGGAAGTCGGCATCCGCTAAGGAGTGTGTAACAACTCACCTGCCGAATCGACCAGCCCTGAAAATGGATGGCGCTGGAGCGTCGGACCTATACCGGGCCGTCACTGCAAGCTGGGCTGCTGGCGTTGTGTGTACATGTGTGTGAGCGGCGTATGGCTGGTTCTCTGAATCGGTCGCCGACTTGATGTCATAGCCCAGGCAAGGAGTGCGGTGACGAGTAGGAGGGTCGCCGTGGTGAGCGTGGAAGCCTCGGACGTGAGTCTGGGTGGAGCCGCCACGGGTGCAGATCTTGGTGGTAGTAGCAAATATTCAAACGAGAACTTTGAAGGCCGAAGTGGAGAAGGGTTCCATGTGAACAGCAGTTGAACATGGGTCAGGCGGTCCTAAGCGATCCGGTGACTCGGTACAGAGACGTGGGGTGCCTTGCATGTGTTGTTCTTTGTAAAAAGCACGATTAATGTGGTGTTTTTCAAATGGCTGGCAGCCCCCCGGAGCGAAAGGGAATCGGGTTAATATTCCCGACCCTGCCCACGGAGATAGGCGTGTGTTCGGCTGAGTCGTCAGTGCGCTAGCCCTCGTGGTGGGTGCAGCTGTGGCTCGTGTCCGGGCCTCGTCAGGCGCGGTAACGCAAACGAACTCGGAGACGTCGGCGAGAGTTTCGGGAAGAGTTTTCTTTTCTTTGTAAGGAGTGCTACCACCCCTGGAATCGGGTTGTCCGGAGATAGGGGTATCGCCTCCGTAAAGCACCACCCCTCCTGTGGTGTCCGGAACGCTCTTGTCGGCCCTTGAAAATCCGAGGGAGGCATTGTGATTTTCGTGGCAGGCCGTACCCATATCCGCAACAGGTCTCCAAGGTGAACAGCCTCTGGCAATAGAATAATGTAGGTAAGGGAAGTCGGCATATTTGATCCGTAACCTCGGGAAAAGGATTGGCTCTGAGGGCCGAGTCAGACACGCTGGGCCAAGAGACGCGTCTGTTCAGCTCATGGCTGGCTAGCTGGCTAGCCGATCTGTGGCCGTTGGCTTCTGGCTGCTGCTTGTTTCGGGTGTGTGTGCCTGCGCGTCGCCCAAACGGTTCGCCGGGTGGGATGTGTGTGTGGGTGTGCGCATCTTTGGAGTGGTGGCCTGGCCGAACTGGTCTTGATCGGTGGGCTGGCTGGCTGGAGGTGGGCAGAGTGGATCGTGGGCGGGCCCAGTTATGCCTGTTCCTGTACTGCTTCCGCCTAGCGACTGTTGCCGCCTCGCGCGGTGATGGTCCGGGTTGGCGGTGGTGCGGGAGCACTTGTTTGACGTCAAACGGCCAACTCAGAACTGGCACGGACTCGGGGAATCCGACTGTCTAATTAAAACAAAGCATTGCGATGTCTGCTGATCGGTTTTGACGCAATGTGATTTCTGCCCAGTGCTCTGAATGTCAAAGTGAAGAAATTCAA
>NW_026070606.1:0-3446 GCF_014885135.2 Alexandromys fortis
ACAGCTATCCCACAGTAACTTGAGGAACAGAATTTGTACAGACAACTAGTGGAAAAATGTGTCAACAGAACAAGCACATACGTACTCCTTATTTACCTTGAAATAATTCTCTAAACAATGCAGCAGAGCAACCAATTAAGTATTTCCTGCACTTTACAAGGTTATTGGAACTAGTCAAGTCATGTTTTAAAGTATATGAGACCACGTAAGTGCCAAAAATACTCTCCAGAATAGTAATAGAGAGAAGCAATTAATAATCTTAACCAACTGTTAGACTAGGAACCACGGCAGTAAGCAGCATGGCAAGGTACTGAGAAGAGTGCAATAGTGGACCTCACATGTTGATGGGAGCCAACAGTTCTCTAATTGAACTTAATGCCCACTCACAATGAGAGAAATAGCTGGTTCCTAGATATCTAGCCAACTACCCTGAACGAGAGAGGTCATGGGTCATAGAATCTACTACCATCACTTGCTAGACCGACATAATCCCTCAACTGCATCTAATCCTTATGTTTATTCCCACAGTTAAGTGTAGCTGTCATTCCGTATCAAAGAAGCTCGTTTTATAGAAAATGGAGACCTTATAAAAATCTGAAACTGGACACAATGAAAATCAGTGCATTGTGAGAAGCTCATTGCCAGCGAATACGTCTACATCACAGCTCCTACATCTCTGCCTTAGGGAACATTTGGGAAGAGGGGGTGGGAAGATTGTAAGAGCTCAAATACCAGGAAGGCTAATGTGAGACTCCCTATCTTGAAAATGGCTGTATCAGAAAGACCTGAACAATGAAGGTATCAATACATATGCTAAAGCAGAAGGAGAAAATTCTTGTCCTAGAGAAAGAATTGTAAACAATTAACATTTATTGAGAGAGATAAAATTAGACTTTCCCAGGGATGAGTCCACTATTGATCTATCATCCAATACAAAACGGTACCCCCCCAGACCATACACATACAGACAGAAAACATAGAATCACCAGGTTGTGTTTCTATATCATCTGTCCAGTGATAGAGGTATGTTTTTCTCAGTGTCAACAAACATTTGGATGGTTTGGGCCTGCTTTAAGCGACTGCGCAGCTGTATAAATTCCATCCAAATACTCAACACAAGTGCTTGCTGACCCTGTATACACCACAGCAGATACAGATATTTCCTAATTCAATGAATTAAAATCTTCACTTGGAGACAGCCTGCATCTGTACTCCGAAGAAAAGCGTCTTCAGGTTTTCAGAGGTCAACTGTAACTTTGTCCAAACCAAGACTGAGGAACAGAGCTCCAGAGTTCATTATATACTTCTAAAGGCTCTCTATCTATTCAGGTGACCACCCCAAATGCTAGATCATCTCTCTCTAGAAATGCTTACCCAAGAACTTAGTTCTATCAGTTTCTGTGGGCATGTCCTCTGTGTGAGCTTCTAACTAAACTGTTCCATAGTCCTCAAGGAGGGAAGATGCTAATGAGCATGCAACCCAAAATGCAGATCTCACCTGAATTTTCAGAATTCCGTTTGATGAAAGTTGCCTGACTCTAGTGATGCAAGATGGGGGAGGGGAGAAGACTGTGGTTGATGAGCATCCTGCCTCACAGTGTGAACAACCAGGATCAGGTGCACAGTTATCGCACGGCAGAGACATCATAAGTTTTAAAGATCTGTCTGTAGAGGACTGATTGAATGCCTGGCTGTCAGATGAATTTTAGTTGGGGCAATATTTTCAGGGCCAATGCTATCAGCTTTTCCTGTTCAAAAGTAATAAATGTGCTCTGGAGAGGTTTTAGAATGCATAAAAATGTGTTTAGTTTTGTTACTAAGATACAGAATAAATACCTGCAGCATTTTATAAGATTTTTAAGCTTAGAAATAATGATAGAGATATTCAGAATATTTAGCTAAATTAAGAAAAACGATATAGACTTTAGAACCCTTTTCAGACTTGAGATTCCCTTGGGAACAATGAGCCTCCGGAACTCTGAATCAGAATTAATCTGAGGAAGAGTCAGGATTTTATCTGTTTCTTAAGCCACATGGCTAAGAGAATCAATGACTCTCTGCACAATGTTTTCTTTCAAGAAAACAGAAATTTTTGCAGACAGAAGTTCTTCATGTAAATTAAAGACCCTGAAGCAGGCAAGCATGGGGAATCACTGAACAGCCCTGGACCTCTCTTCTAGTAATGTACATGGGAGCCTTCCTTCTTTTCTTCCACAAGCTGTGTACCCATAGCCCCTCCATAACATTCACCTAAAACCCTCACACCCCCACCTGTTTGTCACGTGGATATTTGTACAGCCTTTTCTGGAAGGAACAATGGAACAGCTTTTTTTGCCCCCATCCCTAACTGAACAGAGAGTTTCTATTTAAGTGTATTTCCTCTCTATTGAAGTACAAATCACAGAAATGCCCACCTATCCCATCCTGAACTCATTTCGGATGCATGGGCAATAAGATTAAACTGTGTCTCCAGGTAAACTTGCCTATTTGCCTTCTTATGCTTATGCTCAACTAGGCATATGTATGGTTTAAGTCAGATGCAATAGAGACAGACACAGGTAGTACAGAAAGTGATTATGTTACCTAATCTAGTAATCAAAACAGAGGATCACCTTTACTATGCCCCTTCATATTTAAATCTCTCTTTCTCTTGAGCCCCATAAAAGGAAGTTTCCCCCAATTAAAACTTGAGCTATGGAGTATATTAACTCAGACACCCACTGTTCCCTTGTAGTGTGTTCATATCTTTTCTACTGCTTTACTTTAGATAAAGTTTTATTACTACTGTTGCAAATCTGTGCAGGCTTCACCTCAGTAACTTTTTTTATTTTTTATTAATTAATTAATTAATTTATTGAAGATTTCTGTCTCTTCTCCGCCATTGCCTCCCATTTCCCTCCCCTCCCCCAAGAAAGTTGTCCCCCTCCCTCGTCTCTTAAATAATAAGTTCAAATCTTAGAAATGCCTGGCCCTGACCACTGGTTATAAGACCAAATTCTACAGTACATTGTAAGTCACTAAAATTCAGATATTTTAATTACATGATTAATTCATTTGACTTAGCACATTTAAGTGTATAGGAGTCATATTAGCCACACTCCAGTGGCTTTAATATTAACGAAGAACAAATCGTTTAATTTTCTACATTTTGAGGAATTTTATTATGAAACTATGTGGTACATTTGCTTGTGTGTAATCTCATCTTGAAAATACCCTTCAGAACTATGGTGGATTCATTTTTTAATAATGAGATCATCTAAAGTTACAGAAGATGAGAAATACCTACAGAGAAAAGATGCTAGGACCATACAGCTCCATGTGGTGAGTCTAGCCCCTGCTTGTCATGCTTTCTTTTAAGAAAGCAAAATAAATAAATAAATAAATAAATATAAAATCAAGAAGGAATATAAACACAAAATTACAAAAATATATTATAAATAAAGTTG
>NW_026070607.1:0-3446 GCF_014885135.2 Alexandromys fortis
TTCCCTTCCCTTCCCTTCCCTTCCCTTCCCTTCCCTCCTTTCCCCTTCCCTCCCCTCCTCTCCCCTTTCCTCCCCTCCCCTGCCCCTCCCTCCCCTGCCCTCCCCTCTTTTGAGACAGAGTCTCTCTGTCTCTGTAGTCCTGGCTATTCTGGAACTCCTCATGTAGACCAAGTTGATTTCAAACTCACAGAGATCCACCTGCCTCTGACTTCTAAATGCTGGGATTAAAGGTGTACATCACCTTTTTAATTCTTTTTTAGTTACGAAAGTGTAAAAAACAAACAAAACTCTTTCAGTCCAGGGATCTAAGCCAGGCCCCTGTGCATGCTAGGCAAGGGCTCTTCCACTGAGCTACACCCTCAACCCACTTTCCTCTTCATATAAGGGCATAAATCCCACCATGGGGCTGCATTCCTGTTGACTTAAACTAAAACTAATTACTTTTTCCAGGTCCTGCCTCAAGATTGCATTATGTTTCAAGTTAGAACCTTAACATATGAGTTGTTTGGGGGGGGGGGATGGGGAGGGGCACAACCAGATTTTAAATCCTAACAAATACAAAATGGTAAAAAGGAAGGATTAATATTGTCTGTAAAACATTCTAATGATCTTTAGGTTTTTTTCTTAACCTTCTAAACAAGGTTATTGGTAACCCCTCTTTTCCCTGCTACTCTTTCATACTTCAGAGTCTGTGAGAACGTCCCCCTCTTCTCCACTGCTGTGGAGACGCCTTCATGAACCAACAGCACCTTTTACTGTTCACTTAAACCATGTGTCCTTCCATTGAGTGGGTACCCGCTCAATCATCATTCTATTGCCATGACGAACTCCATGACCAACTTAAGAGAGAAAATAGCTTGTTTCAGTTTACAGGTCTTAGTCCATCCTTGAGGGATGTCAGGACAAGAACTCAATCAGGAACTGAAAGCAGAAGCCAAGGAGGAATGGTACTTGCTGGTTGGCTTACAGACCCGTGCTTAGCTCACTTTTTCTATACAGTTCAGGACCATCTGCCTAGGGAATGAAGAAGCTGTTTATCATAAACTTAGCTCTTCTTCATCAACTAACAATGAAAACAGTTCCCCACAGACATGCCCACAGGCCAGTCTGATCCAGGGTACTCCCTCCATTAGGACGTCCTTCTCAGGTAACTGTTAGGAATATTTCCTAATGCGAGCTCCCTGCCGACACAAAATTCCCAATCAAGCCATATCAAAACAAGCCAAATTAAGAAATATCCAGGTTTAATGGGAGTTCTGCACTCTCAGTGGCCCCAAGGAGCCACGAACACGACCATGGGGAGGAAGGAAAAGGGACCACGTGTTCCTCTTTGGGCTCATTTAAATATCCTGAGGAGTGGTCCTGACCCACACCCCCAGGGAGGGATCAGGACCTGGCCTGCTGCGATTTGGAGTCCAGACCAGTCCTGGGGGCTGGGATAGATGCGAGGAGCAGGGGGTCTATGCTCCCAACTTGACAGTAACTGGGCCAGGTTGACAGTTGAAAGTAATTAGGGAAGGGTCCTCCAAATACACTAATCTCTCTCCATAGTTTCGGCTGAAATAGGAACTCATGTTTGGACAGTTATCACCCTGTGCATGAATCTTTGCAATTGCATCTAAACTAGCTTCCTGCCTTCCAGACATGCGTTTCTTCTGTCCCTGCATCATCCATAGAATATTAGCATTTCCCGTTAGTGTTCTGGATGCAGAATCTAGGAAGCACTGTGTCTAATCCACTCTTTATAGACTTCAGTCAATGGGATCTTTCTAAGCAACTAGAATCATGCTTGTAATAGTTAATGGCTCTTCATGCTCTAAGGCTCAACTGCAATTACTTAACCTGGGATGTCGAGTTCATCATACTAGTTTTAGTTGATATCAGGTGCACCAAGCTGTGACGGGAAAATAGCCCCCAATTGCTTGTACTACTCTTTCAGCATGCGACCATCTTAGCTTCGAGAAGAGCGCTTATGGAATTCTCCCGCATTGGAGCAGAAGTCGTCAGCACACAGAGAACAGAAAAAGAGAAGGAAAGGAAGGAAAAGAACCCTCATGTTCCCCCCCCCCCACTGTTTTACTGGCAGTAAAGAGGAGGGGAAGAAAGAAAGGGGAAGTTTGTTAGCAAGGGAAGGAGGATCAGCCCTCAGTTGTAGAGAACGTAGGGCTGTGCTCTGCCAGTGACACCGAGGTCAAGAGGGAGGAAGCTAACGCCACATCCTTCCCAGGACATAGCCCTAGAGATGTGCGCTGTCTAGGAAATCTTCTCAAGTTTACTCGTGTAGGACAGAAGTAGCATCAACCACAGGGCCAGTCGAGGCATTACAAGGACACCAGGCAGAGAAAACATCCAGGAGAGGCCAAGGTGAGGTGAGGAGTCAGCTGTGGAGACCTTCTGGTCTTGATCAAGCCTTAGGACCATACATTCCATCAACAGCTGACTGACAAGGACTCCGGAGCCACCCTATGGGATCTGCGAGCATGTGTCTCCCCTTGACCGCAGACACATCAATCACAACCCTTCCTCCCACACACCTGGACCTCTCCAAGAAGCAGCAGGGGAGGGGAAGCTTCCTTAGAGGCCCAGTTATTTTTCCAAGGGAGACTTGGCAGTCCTTAGATGGTCTCTCTAAATGATTAGACTGTGTTATGCTTTGAACAGACTTGAACATTAACTTGATGTGTTTTTCCTATTAATAAGCAGTTGGGGACTTAGGAAAAAGACCAAAATAAAGAAATAACAAGTTTCCCCACATCTCAGTTGGAGCGTGTGAGACATTTTGCAAGCCTGCTATGTTTGTGAAACTCAGAAAAGAGCCACGACCATATGAGCCGGTGCATAACACTCTCGGTTCCTTTTCCCATCCTACCCCCTTCCGTTTCTGTTAATGCTTGGGAAAGCTGGTGGGGAATGGAAGGCGAAGTGCAGACATTAAAAAATCTGGCAACTGATTAAACAACGCTCTGATGACGTAATATTAGACGAGAGTGGCTTTGAACTGGGTAAAGTGCAGCTTGTTGTAAGGCCGCATTATCAACCTAAAGATGGATCGTGCAGGTGGGTTTTCCTATGTGGGACAAGAGGTTAGAACAGGATTTGCAGGTCAGGGTCAACCAATGGAAAGTGAAGATGCTGACGTGGACAGACTCTCTTCTGACGAAGAATAAAAAGATCATACGTGGTTGGTGGCGACCAACGAATGGCCAGTGGAGCGGACAATGAGGACTACGGAGGAGAACTCAAGAACAATGGCAATGGGTTTTTGATCCTACTGCACGTACTGGCTTTGTGGGAGCCTAGGCAGTTTGGATGCTCACTTTACTAGACCTGAATGGAGGTGGGTGGTTCTTGGACTCCCCACAGGTCAGGGAACCCTGATTGCTCTTTGGGCTGACAAGGGAGGGGGACTTGACTGGGGGAGGAGGAGGGAAATGGGAGGTGGTGGT
>NW_026070608.1:0-3396 GCF_014885135.2 Alexandromys fortis
TGAATGTTTTGTGCCAGGATCTTTTAGAGTTTGAGGTTTCTGTCTTCTTCTGTTGTTTCTTCTTCTTCTTCTTCTTCTTCTTCTTCTTCTTCTTCTTCTTCTTCTTCTTCTTCTTCTCTTCCTATTATTCTTAGATTTGGTCTTTTCATAGTATCCCAGTTTCACTGAATGTTTTGTGCCAGGATCTTTTAGAGTTTGAGGGAGGATCCTATTTCTTCTATCTCGTCTTCAGCATCGTGATACTCTCTTTCATCCTTTGCCTTCTGTTGGGGAGGCTTTCTGAGTTTCCCTTTCAAGCTCCTAAATCTATCAGTTCCGGTGTTCCCTCAGTTTGAGTTTTCTTTATTGATTCTATTCCCACTTTCAGGTCTTGAACTGCTTTTCACTGTTACTTATATTTTCATTTCTTTTCACGGTTACTTATATTTTCGTTGATTTCTTTAAGAGATTCATGTCCTCTGGAAGGCCCTCTGACATGTTCATTCAAAGCTATTTTGGAGTCCGTGTCTTGTGTGTCAGCTGTGTTGCATTTCTTTGAACCTACCGTGGTAGGGTTGCTGGCCTTAAGTGGAGACATATTGGCCTGCTTGTTATTGGCTATGTTTTTATACTGGCTTCTAAGCATCTACGTTTGAGAAGATCTTAATTCCAGGTGCTGATATCTGGTGTTGTCTTTGTTTGTTGAGTGGGCGTTCTGTTCCTTGCTGTCTGTTCCCCTTTCTGGTTCCCAGGAGACTTTGGTGGCTGTGGGTTTTCAGGTAGGAAATGTTTCTGAGATCCTGCCAGGTGTAGCCATTTCTAGGTATTGAGTCCCTGACACTTAGGGATGGAGGGAGTGCTGAGAGGGTCCACGGCATGGGAGAAAGCAGGCTATACCACCAGGATCTACTTAGTCTTCTGAGACTGGGAGTTAAGAGGTAGGAGGAGCCACAGCTGGGGGTTCTATTGTAGAGCTGGGGATGAAACTGCAGGATTGAATTTGAAGGAAAAAATGGAGAGTGGAGGTTTTACCACCACCTACTTGCTTCCCTGTCTGGCATAGCCTGGCCAGAAGGCTCCCGGGGAATGCCTGAAGCAGTTGGCAGTGGGTACAAAGGGATGGGCAGTGAGAGGGCTTCTGGGAGAAGATCTGTGTGATCTGCTGGAAATGGCCCTGTGTTAGTCAGGGCTCTCCAGAGTAATAGAACTGATAGAATGAATCTCTACATAGAGAAAAAGTATTTATTAGGATAACTTAACTTACATGCTGTGGTCCAGCTAATCCAACAATGACTGCTCCCAAAGGGAGGTCCAAAAATCCAGTAGTTGTTCACTGCACAAGTTACACACTGGAATCCCAAAGAAGTAGGCTCTAATGCCAGCTAAGGACTAGACTTGCTAGTGAAGCGAGAACAAGTAGGTAAAGAGCAAAGTTCCCTTCTTCCCTATCCTTTTATTGGCTGCCAGCAGCAGGGGTGCCCAGATTTGAGGTGGGTCTCTCCACCTCAAAAGATCTAGATGAAAGGTGTCTTTTCCCACTTCACAGATTTCAATATCAAGTGGATCTTCCTACTTCAAATTAAACAAAACTATCTCACAAATGTGCCCTGGCATTTTTTGTTTTAGTTAATTCTAGATTTAGTCACATTGGCAATGAAGCAGAGCCACCACAGATCCCTTTAATATTTTGATGGGATCTACTGAAGTCTGTTTGGTGGGAATTTTTTCCCAACCATGTTTTTGAGAAATAGTGATCTGTCCTTTTATTATTGTCTTGTGATATCATTTTTTGGCTTTACCATCAGGCAACAATGAGCTCACAGGGTGAATTGGTGAGGAATTCATCTTTTCATTTGTAAACCATTAAGAATAAGTTTTAGAAAGCTGTTAGAAATTACATTGATCTAGTCAAGTGGCAATAGAAGGTTCTGCACTAAGATACATGACCTCACCAGGCCTGAGTCATTGGCCTGGTTTCCAGTACCAGGCATCCTTTGTCTCCTGTTGAGCGGGCCTTAAGTCTGATTGGTAGCCACCAAGCCATGAACACCCCTGCTGTGTCTTTAGGGATTTCTTGGCATGCTGATTACTGTTATGGTTCATAGGCATCACAACTGGATAGGACTGTGGATTGCTTCCCTCCCTTGGGATTGGCAGCTTGAATATCACCTTCTAGACCATGAAAGCTAGATCTTAGGAAGAGGCTTTCAGGTTAGATGTAGCTCAGAAATTTTGCGTCCTGTCTCTGAAGTGTGTGGTGTCTTCAGCAATAGGGAATTACTTTCAACCGCTGAGAGGCAACCAAAGGCAAAGACAATAGAATATATTGCTTGGGGAGTCACCTGGATTACTTGACCAAAAACTCAAATGGACGATTCTCATGTCTGGTCCTGGGGTTTTTGTTATATAGTCTATGATCTTCTGAGGATTATTATAGCATAAGCATCATGGTTCTATTTAATATATTTGTAGCATATATATACATATTATCTTTAAATAAATATAAAGTGGTATGTTTATTTATATTTGATAAAACCTTAAGGTTTTATCAAAAATCTTTAGTGTTATTTTTCCCTTCTTCTGTATTAACCACCCTCTCACATAACCAATTAAAGACCTCCCCATTTTTCCTGTTTCCCACTTAATATCTGTATCCTGATATATTCCTCCCAACCCTCCTCATGGTCACCTCATACTTTCTGGTTTCTATGGTTACTACATGTTGTATGCTCATATCTGAGAATTTAGAGCTAGGATCCATAGATGAGCGAGAGCATGTACCATTTGTCTTTGTTGATCTGGTTTACTTCACTCAGTGTAAGTTTTCTAGTTCTACCCATTTACCTGAAAATTTCATTGCTTACTTTGCATTTACAGTTGAATAGTATTTCATTGTGTGCATGGTATGGATCACATTTTCACTATCTATGCATCCATAGAAGGGTATTATCTTGTTTCTATCTCCCAGCTATTGTGAATAGGATAGCAATGGACATTGCTGAGCAAGAATCTGTAGTGTAGGATGTCAAATCCTCAGGACACATGCCTAGGAGTGGCATTCCATGTAGCTCTCATTCTATATCAAAGAAGCTTCCTTTTGCAGCAAATAGAGCCCATCACAGAAAGACACACTGGTCATAATTCAGAGAAGAATGGATCCTGGGGAACCCAGTTCAAATGTATGTATCTATAACACAACTTCTGCACCAAAGGCTCAGAGGACATCACTGAAGAGAGTGTAGAAAGATTGCAAGATTCAACCATATGACTGCCTAAATAAGACAATGATAATACCAACAGACTCAGTAATGGGACAGGGAGAGACTGCACTTGTTCCCACCCTTAGACAGAACAACCAATAATTGCAGAGAGGAAGAGAGAGAGAGAAAGAGAGAGAGAGAGAGAGAGAGAGAGAGG
>NW_026070609.1:0-3497 GCF_014885135.2 Alexandromys fortis
TCTTCTTCTTCTTCTTCTTCTTCTTCTTCTTCTTCTTCTTCTTCTTCTTCTTCTTCTTCTTCTTCTTCTTCTTCTTCTTCTTCTTCTCTTTCTCTTTCTCTTTTTTTGGCAGAATTTCTCTGTAGCTTGGAGCCTGTCCTGGAACTCGCTCTGTAGACCAGGCTGGCCTCACAGAGATCCTCCTGTCTCTGCCTCCTGAGTGCTGGCATTAAAGGTGTGAGGATTCTCCATGTTTTCAAACGTTTTCACTCCACAGCTTGCACTTTGCCAGAGAGTAAAACAAGAGTCCATTATGCATAAACTACATGGGTGGTGACAGTAGAACAGAAATATCTTTCAGTTTAACACATTTTTCCTAGAATAGGTTTTACTGGAGCACTCCTGACAGCCCACCAGTTTGTAATCTTATTTTTTATATCCGGTCTCTACCCACTTTATATCCAGAGGTCAAGAGGCTCAGGACAGAAAGACTAGAAACAAAGAATTCAAATGGAAAGTAAATAGCCTTCCGCTGCACACAATCACGTAGGGTCTGAAGCCCTGACCACCCTCAACACACAGGCACACAGAGGGCCAGAGTACATCTGCTTTTCATAACGGGCATCATCAGGCTTCCTTGGAACTTAAAGTTGCTGTGACATTACTAATAGGTTTTCTGTATCCCCAAAATGGGTTTCTCTGCCAACCCGTTAAGTCGGATCAAGCCGATTTATTTTAAAAAGTAAAAGGTCAGATTTATTCTGAGCAAAGCAACTCCTGGGTGACTCCTTCAGCCCCCAGAGATTGAGGTGGTAGTGGGGGAAGGGGCAGAAAAAAAATCACATGGCTGATCTAAAGCAGAGAGCTTACATACTTTGTAGGCATGGGGTGACGACAGATCCTCCACAGGCTGGATTTGTGCCCAAGCTACCACAACCGTGCCGAACTGGACATCTAGGTGGTTTTTCAGGGAGGGCGGGGTTTGGAGAGAGAAAAATGGGGCTGAGCTGTCGATTCCAGTCGAACAACAATCCTAGCTGTTTGTCTATCATGGTGACAGAGACTGCAGAAAGGAGGAAAGCAACCTCACAGTTTCAGGAGGTTCATGGCAGAGCAGTTCAGGTCCTATGCTGCAGAAGATGACAGGAACCAGGGCCAGGTCTAGCCGTTAATGTCCCACCCCTTCTGACATACTCCCCTCAGCAAGGCAGATTTTCCTGAAGGTTCCACAGCCTCTCAAAATAGCCCTCCATCTTATTTTGTTTCCCCTTTTGAGATAGGGTTTAGCGAGGTAGCCTAGGATGGCCTTGAACTTGCCATTCTCTGGCTCGGCTCTATGAGTGCTAGGGTTAGAGATGTGCACGTTCAGATCCGGTCATGTGACTATTCCCAGTCAGAGTAGCGAATTTCCCTGTCACAGATCCTCACAGGTAGGTTTGGGTAGCTATGAGAAGCTGTCCTTCATACTTCTGCCATGGTGTGGTTGTGTCTGCAGCCCAGAGGTCCACTGGCAGGAGCGTTACCATACTTAACGGTGAGAATGCCAAGGTCAGTGGTGAGTGAGGGTACCTCTCTGGTGTTTGCCATACTGAGAGCTCTCGGATCACCAAGGCCGTGCTGAGCTGTGCCGGACAACAGACTTCTCTGTGACTTGGCATACATAGTCAGTCAGCCTGCCCCAAACACAGCTCCTCTGACGCAGGCTGTTGAGATCAGTTTCTATCTGCACTCTATTTTCTAGGCTCAGACCTAGCAGGAAGAGTCGGGAGGCACAGCTGCCTCCAATTCCTTCTGCTGTGCTCAGATCCCAGAATGTTCTATTCTCCCACCTTCAAGTTCTCTTGCATTTCTGAGACTGCAAGAACCAGCCCCAGAGATTGAGTGCTGGGGGTCCAGTCAGTTGACCAAATGTCTGACTGTAATCCAAACATCAAGACCCTAGTTTTCTCCTCAGTCCCTGAATCTTGTTCTGAGATCAGTGCCTCTTTCCAAGTGTCATCTCAGCAAGCTGGGGAGATGCGACACATTGTTTCCAACTGTGTCTGTTTGTATCAAAGGCTGGGTTTTCATAAGACCATGCAAAACCACCAAAGGGGCTTGTCACCTACCAGATCTTTTTAAATTTAATTAATTAATTAATTAATCTTTTGATACAAACCACACTGCGTTCCCCAGTGTGGCTTTAAACTTACAGTCTTCCTTCAGCTTCCCTAGCGCTGGGTTTACATATGCCCTCACTGGGTCCACTTCTTTCCCACACAACCCACCCTCAGGTCTTTGCCCGAGGAATGGCACCTCCACTATCTGGCTACTGCTGAACTTTCTCTCAAGTGGATCTTCAGTAAGGAGCTGAGCCACTTACCAGTGGTTACACCACTGGAAAAAAAGAGGCTCCCCCTCCTCTAGTGACAATTAACTACCAAGTGTCTCATGAGTATCCTATACTCTTTATGATGGAGTATCGACAGGTTCTGCCTTGTCCAGATAATCACAGCTGCTGTGAGCTTGTGACGGCGACATCTGTGTCTCTCAGCCCTCCCGGTCCTCTGGATCTTACAATCTTTCTGCCCTCTCTTCCATGATGTTCCTTGAGTCGGGGGTTGGAGTAGGGGCATGGGTACAGATATCCTGTCTAGGACCGAGTGCTCAGTGGTCACTTATTCTCAGCACTTGGACCAGTTATGAGTCTTTGCATTACTAATAACTCACTGAAAACAGAAGTTTCTCTGACCAAACCTGAGTGCCCCACAAATCACTATATGAACAGACACAAATATATAGAAGGCAGTTCCTCACTATGGCTTATATCCCCCACGGCCTTGGGCTTTTGACAAGGTTTACAATATGGGGGGATAAATTCCCTCCTGTGAAACAGACCCCAAGTCCATGCAGAGAGTGATTGGTTATCTTCATAACATCTGTGCCACTATTATACCAGTGGGCATATTTTGTCTGGTAGGTCAGTATTGTAGCTCCTACCTGGCTAAGTAAGGCTGCTGATGGTTTGGGCTCCCTTAGCCTACCCCTGGCCTTCCAGTTCTGTGGAAGCCATGCAGTAGGAAAGAAATCTCCATCTTAGTTCTAGCTTGTGTTCCCTACGCCTACAGTCAAAGTGTGTGTGTGTGTGTGTGTGTGTGTGTGTGTGTGTGTTCAGCAATAGTGTCTTATCATACAACTCAGGGGGAAAATAAGTGAAATGGCAGTATCTGAATCGTTTCAGGACCTTTGGGGTCTTCTCAGCCTACAAGGCATAGGGCAATATCCCATATCTGGTTTTGGCCATTTGTTTAAAATGTTGCTGCAATGAGACATCATGGCCAAGGAACCTTATAAAGAAAGCATTTAATTGGGGGCTTGTTTACAGCTTCAGGGGTTAGCCCATGACCGACATGGGGTGGGTGTGTGGCACAGGTAGCTGAGAGCTCACACCCGACCTGTAGTCTGCAGGGAGAGAGAGAGAGAGAGAGAGAGAGAGAGAGAGAGAGAGAGAGAGGAGACAGAGAGACAGACAGAGAGAA
>NW_026070610.1:0-3437 GCF_014885135.2 Alexandromys fortis
TTTTTTTGTCTTTCCAATCCACAACTTACTTTGCTTTTTACTCCTAGAGATCAAAGTCTCCCTTTTCTTCAATAACAATGCTCTTACATTTGTGTTATTGTTATAAATTTTCTATGTTCATTTCTGCTTCTCAACTACTGGTTATAAGTGTGTATGGTTTCCTATTATGTCTGTTAATCTATCTGATACAATCAAAACTATTCGGTTGTACATTGAACTGGAAAACAGTGACAGAAAACACTTAACTTTGCATGAGTCCCTCGTGTATATTAGGTAATTTATTTATGACTTCTCACTTTCATCATCCTTTTAAGAGGTCATGGTATATTTTATTCTTAAATACATGGAAATTTAGAAAGCTTAAATTTTTTTCTTCTCAAATCTAGATAACTGTATATATTTATTTCTGTGATCTACTAATGTTTATTGAGCATATGTTAGGTGTTACCCACTGTACAGTGTGATGCAATAGATCCAACCCCTTCTCTTAGACATTATCTCTGT
Organism: Alexandromys fortis; assembly: GCF_014885135.2. Lineage (NCBI taxonomy): Eukaryota > Metazoa > Chordata > Mammalia > Rodentia > Cricetidae > Alexandromys > Alexandromys fortis. The sequence continues at coordinate 505 of NW_026070610.1, forward strand.
AGCAGCATTGTATAACTTTACAGATATTGAAGTTTTTGCCATACCAGTCATTTTAAAAAGAGAAAATAACCCAGAATAGATTATAATGTTATATGGAAAAGATGCATTTTAAAGTTAAAATTAAAGATATAAGAAAGATTATGTTAGTAATTTATTTGAGTCTTGAAAACATATTATCGTGTCTTGACCTACAAGAATCTCATGGTCTGCTCCCAGCCTTCCCCCAGCTCATAATGATTCATATCATAATAATTTAAAAGCAAACTAACAATGCAGAAACTATTCAGTCTTAAGATCAGAAATTTTTCCTGCAGGACCGCTTAAAGAAAATCACAGTATAATGTGAAAATACCTCAGATACTCCATCATATAAATAGAAATTTCACTGAGAGATTTGTTTATGTCCAATGGTGGACCACAAAAGTAATTTCTAATAAAATAATTCTCTGGAAACTAAAGTGAGACATTTCAGGTAGAATTCAGTGTTCTGGCAAAGTTCATGATATAGTCTAGAGAATCTATAAAAATTGACATCTCTTTCATTCAATTTTCACATTTTTTGTTAACTGTAGGCCTCAGCTTATACACTAAGTTTATTTAATTCATCACTGAACCATCACATTCTTTGAATACTACAAACACATCGTAGACTCCTAATAAGTAATGTTTCTCAAGTAGATAAATTTATATATTAGTCTCTATTTTAGATTAAATATGCCCACATGACGATTTTTTGCTATTTCCCTACTTGTCCTTCAAATGTGCTTTTCTTCTTGGGATACATAATCTTTATGTGTTTCTCGTTATTGTTTCTGTTCCTAGAAGAAAATACTGGAGATTGAATTTTTAAAAGAAAAAGAAGTTTATTTATTTCAGTTTTGGAAACTGAAAAGTCCAAAATAAAGGGAAACGGCTGTCTTCAGAAGTGATTATATGGCAAGCTGACTCTATATAATTGCTTCCCTTAGGAACTGACTCCAGGAGACCAGCATTAGTTAACATTGCCACATCAAGGTCCAAGCTACTAAAATGAATCTTTGGGAGATTTGGCATTTAAATCCATTCATGTTAAGCACTATTTGTGTGATGACTTTTTACAGTGGGAAATAAAGTGTTAATTCTGCTAAAGAGGTCTTTTTATATTATGCTCAATTTCCCTTTGCTTGATTGTTAGGACTTTAGATTTTTGGTTTCCTGAGACGTTGTAAACTTTAACAGAACAGTTTATGACTAAAGTAATGTCTTCTATCAAAAGGCCCCAAACTTACATTGGATAAGTTGGCTTCAGATGATGAAGACTGAAGTTGACAGCTCATCATTTCTCAACTTTGGACTTAAATAGTAGCAACTCATTTAAAAACTTTGGAGTAAAAATTTTTTTTCAGCTAGGCAGTGGTGGCGCACACCTTTAATCCTAGTTCTTGGGAGGTAGAATCAGCCAGATCTCTATGAGATCGAGGCAAGCCTGGTAAGTTCCAGGATACCCAGGGTTACACAGAGAAACTTTGTCTTGAAAAAAAAAATCTTTTCTATGGTGCCCTCAAATTAAAGCAGACTTCATTAAGAAGCAGCTATTGTTAAACATTAGACTATCCTAAGTGCAGTAGACCAAGAGATTTATCAGTTCAGGGAATCCTATATTTTATATTCATATTAGGCACAAATTAGCATATATGTCCTAAAAATTATATTATCAGTTAGTATCTGGAACATATTTTATTTGCTTTAACTGTTTTGTCAAGATGTCAACTTTTGCTTAGAAGAAAACAATTGGCCAGAGATGCGGCCTTAGCAATCACTCACTGCTGCTGAACTGTCACAGGTACAGCCTGTGTCACTGTTCCATCATTATTTATATTTTGCTTGCTTTTCCTCATACTGAAATTCTCAATTTTTCAAGTTTTACTTCTTGGTCACTTCCAATTGTAACTTCCTTCATTTATGGAAACATTGCTAGAAATGTATTAAGTCATGTGTTTTATTCCTAATTTTAGCATAAAATTTACCTTTACCATTAAATACAATGTGCAATCATAGTTCATATTCTGTAATTTAAGTGTGTACCCCTTCAAAAATATCAATGTATTACAAATTAAAGGTTTGAGGCAACACTGTGCAAAACAAGAATATTAATGCCATTTTTCCATTATATACTCACCTCATGTCTCTGTGCTGCATCAGTAATTCTCCCAATAGTCTAAACTTATTATTTTTATGTCTGTTGATCAATCAACAACCAACAAGCTGAGGCTAGAGTTTTCTTTTGGAAAGTAGTTATAATTTTCTGAAGGTTCAGATGATCACTAGCATACTTTTACAACACTGTATTTCATTATCGTTACTTTTTAAGATATGATATGATGTAATTAATATACTACAGAATAATGTAAACAACTTTTATATGCACTCAGAAACCAAAAAGTTCATATGATTTGCTTTATTGTTTTATTGGCTTAACATTGTTTGTCTGAAACCAAACCTGAAATATATCTAAGATATGCTTATATGTTAGAAAATGTAGTTTTCCTGTCTCCTTCATTAACTTAGTCCTTGTTTAACTACCCTTCATCTTAATAATGGTGGATCATAACTCTTAGTATAATAAATGCTATCACTTTTCTTTTTTTCGAAATCTAATGGCTAATTTGTGTTGAAAGTAGAAAATATAAATTTTTTTCTTCTAGCTTGTTTATGGCAAAGCTGATTTTTCTCTCTTTAATCATGTTATAAAATCATAGAATTAGGAGGAATGTATTTTAGAAATCATTTTATTTCAGTAGCAGTAGGCAAGCTGTCAGCTGGGTGGTGGTGGTACATGCCTTTAATCTCAGCACTTGGGAGGTAGCTGCAGGTGGATCTCTGAGTTCAAGGCCAGCATGGTCTACAAGTGCAAGTTCCAGAACAGGAACCAAAGCTAAAGAGAAATCCTGTCT
>NW_026070611.1:0-3431 GCF_014885135.2 Alexandromys fortis
TCACCTTCTGCCTCTGTCTCCAGTTTTGACTCCATAGCTTCTCACTAACTCAGCCCCTCTTCTGTCAGCATCAGTTTAGTTTTCCCCACCTACCTCTATTCTACCCTGCACAGGCACAAGCCAGTCCTTTATTAACCAGTGGTATTCACAGCATACAGAGGGGAATCCCACATCATGTCTTAACAATGGAATCAAATATTAGTTGGTCTAGATCTAGGACTCAACAGGAATGATTACATTGTGTTTTCTGTCGAGGAAAGAAAGATTCAGCCTCACCACTATCATTTCATTTATTTATCATCCATATCATCTCTAGATTTGTATTTTTTAAAAGGTAGGAAAACTTATAATGAAAAAGCTAAAAATATTGAAATGGTCATAGCCACAGGTTTACATTCAGGAGAGTCTGTCTTTCTATTTTATCTGGATGCAATTGATTGTATATCTACTGGAAAATCTTAGATAATTATTTCCACCTAATTGGCTGTAACAAGCTCTCAGAGACCGCATTGAATCCAACCACACAAAGTCTGACTTTAACCCACATGTTAGGATAAAATTAGAAGATGCATGACACCCAATCATATCTACAGGTTGTATACATGATAGAAAAATATTTGGGATTTGTTATGTGGTCTCAGGATGGAAGTACTGTGATGTGCTTTTACAGTTTGAAAGTTCAGTATTGGAAATTTTCATATTCATTCCTTTGTTTTTAAAAGAGAAAGTTGAGTGTTTAACTAAAGGGAATGGATTTGGAAGGATTTGCAGTTGAGTTGAATATGATCAAAATAAAGTGTACAAAATTCTCAAAGAGCTATTAAGATTATTTGAAGATTTATTTATTTATTTATTACGCATACAGTTTTCTGCCTGCACTCCAGAAGACACCAGATCTCATTACAGATGGTTTTAGTCACCATGTTGTAACTAGGACTTGAACTCAGATTCTCTGGATCAGCTGTCAGTGTTTTTAACCTATGAGCCACCTGGGAGGCACAAGCAGGTGTCTCTTTGCATTCAAGGCCAGCCTGTTCTACAAGAGCTAGTTCCAGATAGGCACCATAGCTACACAGGGAACACTGTCCCAAGAAAACAGAAAATTTACTTTTTTAGATTTCTATTGACAATTTTTTTGACTGAATCATGTAAAAGTTTTATTTGTAGAGATTTAAAGAAGCAGTCATTTCATATGGTGTACATTTACTCTGTATGAATCTGATGTTAAATTCATGGGCAACTCTGAACAGAATTATCAGACAATACAGGAAAAATTTAGCTATAGCAATATTGGAAGGCGAACCTCAGTTACAATGGAAAACATGGTGGAAAGAGGAATCTAGGATCATAGAACAATCAGGTAGGGCTAGAGGTATAGAAACTTTCCAAGATCAACATCTCAATGAAGTCATATATGCTAATTTTTAAAGACCATTTTGGTTTTATGGTCTTGACATTGTGTTTTATAGCAGCTTTGAGTGCTTGGGATAGGGCTGAAGGATCAGGAAAGAGGACTGAGTCATTTACTAAAATTACACGTGGTCAAAAAAAGTCTTCACTGTCTTTTTTTTTTTTTTTTTTTACAAAGATGACTTCAACTTAAATAGAATGATATCAGATTCAGAAGTTAGACAAATATTAACTTAATATTTTTCTTTTGAAAATGATAATTCATAAAGCACAATGCAGATTAGGCCCTTAAAGGCAAGATCAGCACCAATAGATGAATGGAGTAGAAACAATGACAGTTCTAGAGATAATCCAAACAGAAGGATGTAGCCTTCTCTAGGATTAAAGGTGTGAGTGCCACACCCAGCTAAGCAGTCACTCAGGGAAGCTTGTTGTGGAGATTTGCTTGTGAGGTTGGCCTCAGAGTTAATTCAATCTTCCATCCAGTCAGAATACTGGTACTGACAAATGGCCAAAATGGGATGTGTTAATGAAAGCAACCAGGGGAGGAAGTGGGCGTGGTCTTTAGAGAGTATATAAGGACACACCAGAGCTTAGCCTGGTGCATTCTTCACCAGAGCAGATAGAGAGTGTTTCCATACATTCTGGCTCTTCAACCGGTGGATCTATCTTCTGCATACATTGATGATTGGACCCTAGAGGTGAGGAAATATTGTGGTGTTCTCATTCAGCATTGCTGAGGCCAGAGACAATTCCTTGGGTGAGTACACAGTTTACAGAGGAAATTCCTTCATAGTTCCTATTCTTAATATATTACCAAACTGAGTTTTCTGATTAGTAAAGACTGTCACTACCAAAAATATTCTGTTCCCATCTGGTCATCTTTTTTGTCAATATAATGTGAGTAACTGCCATAGATAATTTTAGTTTTATCTATACACACTTTTTTACTTCCCTAAAGTATAATGCTCAGGGAACTTACCTTTCACTTTTCAATTTTGATTGTTGTCTAAATTTAAAGAATATTTTTAGAGCACTTATTCATGCCCTTCATAGATGTGTGAGTCTCTGATTCGAATCTCGCTTGTTTAGCTTTCTTCCTGACCATTATCCATACAACTTGTAATAACACTCTAAACAAAGCAAAACATCCATAAACTATGTTTTTAGGAATGCAGGCTTAGTTTTCCTGGATACGTCCTGCTGATTGGGGGTGTTGATAATCTTACAGGACCTAAAGATAATTTGGAATTATGGTCAAGTCCTGACTGACAAATTCCGTGAGGCTTGATTATCCCAGCTAGCAGTCTTGGAACGGCTCTGGATGTAGAACTCAGAGGAAACTCCAACAGAGGTCCTCTGAAACGTTGGATCATCTGGGCCATCTGGTCCTATGGAGATTTCTCACGGGGTTTTCCTTGTTTTAACCCGAGTTTTCTTAGCCTAGAATGAATCCACGTCCTCTCATTTCCTGTGAAAACAAAACAAAATCTCTTCTCCAACATATGTTTTGACATAGATTTTGAAGTCAAAGCATATTCTAAAATGCATGTTTGATTAATCCAGCAACATTTTTAATCAAAAATTTTTTTAGCAGCTCTTGCTCTTTCTTTGGCATTAAAACAATTCAAAGAGAACATAATAACATATAGTGTCCAGATTGTCTGTGTGTTTTCCATCTTTATGTGGTTTTAGTTTAAATTCTATTTCATTTATTTTTAATTTTTGGCTTTTTGAGACAGGGTTTCTCTGTGTATCTTTGGCTGTCCTGGAACTCACTCTGTAGACCAGGCTGTCCTTGACTCACAGAGATCTGCCTCCATCTGCCTCCCAAGAGCTGTGATTAAATGTGGAAACCACCACACTTTGAACTCACAAAGATCAGTCTCCCTCTCCCACCAAAGTGTTGGGATGAAGGAAGGTGTGTGCTCCCACACCTCGAACTCACAGAGATCTGCTTGCTCTGCCTTCAAAGTGTTGTAATTAATGGTGTTAAGCCACCACACCTTGAACTCACAGAG
>NW_026070612.1:0-1932 GCF_014885135.2 Alexandromys fortis
AGACAACACAGTATATGGTATATGCTGAGTAGTATCAGATCATGGTCTAATGGAGCCCTCACACCCCCATCAGCCTTGAGACCTTCGAAAACACAGATATTTTAGATTACAATTCAAAACACTAGCAAAATTACAGTTAAGAAGTAGCAATAAAAATAATTTGATAGTTAGAGGTTACCATAACATGAGGAACTGCATTAACGGAAAATTAATTAGGAAACTTGAAAACCACTGCAGGCTACTCTCTACCCCCACTGAGAACCCAGAGCCCAGATTGCCCTGCCTACCAGGGGTGGCCAGTGTGGTTGGGGCCTAGCCCTGCTCCAGAACCCTTAAGTCCAGCCAGCTCCTGCTTGGTGATTTATGTTTCCAGAGAGTCAGCCATGTCTTTGTATTTTCATTGAGAGGCCCATCTAGTTAAGGAACAGGATGAAGTTTATTGGCCTGTAAACTCCCTGGGTGGGGCAGGGCTGGTGCATTTCCACCAATCCACCTTCATTGCCTGGAGCACAGAGAGGGTCCGCGCGACACAGGGAATAATATCTTCTCCTAAAATTGATATGGTCCCTGTCACTGGCCATTTGGCTCCTGGGAAAGCACTAATATGCAAGCCGAGGCTCAAAGAGAGTGCTGATTTCCTGACAACTGCTGTCATACCAGCTGAATGGCATGCACACTCAACCTTCCAGGCCACTTCCATTCACCAAAAAAAAGTTCCAGGCCAGGCAGTGGTGGCTCATGCCTTTAATCCCAGAACTTGGGAGGCAGAGGCAGGTAAATTTTTGTGAGTTCAAGCCAAATTTGATATAAAAGAGCTAGCTTCAAGATAGGCTCCACAGCTAGAGAAAAACCCTGTCTCAGAAAAAAAAAAAAAAAAAGGAAAAAGGAAAAAGTTCCAGGAGACCCCAGCTGCTGAGTTAGAAAGGTACTTGAGGTACTTGACCCCACTTACACCTTCCTGGGAGGCTGAGCTGAGCTGCCATCAACTGGGTGGAGGAGAGGGAGGCCGAGCTGTGCCACCAGGGTACAAAAGCCAAGGTTCAAAGGAGTGACTGTTGGGACATCTGCTACAGTGGGGAAAGAGCTCACCATGGACTGTGCGACACCATCAGGCCATTGGCCTGCATTGCCACACCATACCCAGGCACAGTGGGCAGGGGGCACTGTATAGCTGAGCTGCGATCCTAAGACAAGTGCCCCTCACCTCCCAGAGTGTGGTCTACAGAGGTATGCCTCTGATAGACCACCCCTCAAGACACCTACTGGCAAAGAGAGGAGTGGAAGACCTGAAGCTGTCACCATATCATGTGAGACACTGGGTGACAAAAGCTGAGCTTTGGCTGGAGTCCTCCTGCCTACCCCCAAACTCTAGCCTTCATTTTGGCTTAAGATGAGCAAGAACTGTCCTGGTGACCTTGGAAACCAACAACAGGCAGTTTTTGTCAACAATGGGAATCATGGAAACCCAGCAAGTGGCACTCTGACCACTTAAGCTGAGGAGCCTGAGGCTCCCTGTCACAGTGATCCATTCTATGGGGTGCCTGAGACTCCAGATATCTCATACAAGGACACATAGCAATCTGTAGATTTGGGAGAAGAACCGAACTCACTGCTCCCCATGGTGCTACTCAACCTGACATCCCCTACTCACTCAGGGGCTATATGCCATTCCCAAAGCTTCTGATGGCCACCATCATCACCCCACCTGTATCCCACCCTGCAGCCAAGCACATTGAGTCAGTCCATACCTGATAGTTTCCTCACAAGTCTCTGCTCTGTGCTAGGAGGTTGGGAGGCAGCTCTGGTCCCAACCACTATGCATAGCACTAGCAAGCAAGCCAGGACTCCCATGGCTGGAGATGGCAGTGGCATCCTCATGCACAAGGCATGAGGGTGTTACATCCCCAACGCCTAACTTCTGGTCCAGTGTGG
>NW_026070612.1:4946-5955 GCF_014885135.2 Alexandromys fortis
GGGGATGGGGGCAGGGGATGGGGAAGACAGGAGGGCCTCAAGTACCTGGAAGAAAAAAAACAGACCATTCTACCTTCTATGGTCCCTCTCTTTTCTTTCCCTCCACAGAGACAGAGCTCTCCACTATATTTTCTCTAAGTTTTATTTTTTCTTTTGACTACAACTGGTAAAATTAAGGTAAATTTAATTATGATGTTTTGGATCCATTTACTCTTAAACCCTCTCAGCAGTTTTCTAGGATGTTTGTTAAGCAGGCTTTGGGAGACTTCTAACTAAATGTTTCATTGTATTCTTTTTGAAAAGGTTTTCCCCTCCAGACCCACAGGGACTGGCCTTCCTGAGAAGTAAACAAGTTGTTACTCTTCGGACACCTGCAGAACAAGCAATCAAGGCCCCAGGGCCCATCATTCCTTGCCACAGCAGAATCATGCCCTCTAGGGTCTCTATGCCTCTGCAGTCCACTGGTCCTCAAGGTATCACCTATGGCAGTCTTGCTCTGTCACCCTCGGACAGTTGGCCCTTGCACCCATCATCCACGTGTGACCCTCAGTGAGACCAGCAGACAAAACTTCCTTTAAGTTAAAAGACTGAAGGGGCATTTTTGCTATGTGAGAAATTATCCTTTTCTTGTTTTTTAGAACAAGCAAGGATAAGTGAGATTACAGAAGCAGAATGAGCATCTGGCTAATATTTTAAAATAACAATTATACAGTATGGAACAATTCTGAGAACTGATCCATGTGGCTCTGGGATCAGTCTTCCCTTTAGATAGCTATCGAGACTCCAATGCTGAGGGCCATGATTTAGGGTTGTAGTCCTGACATCCTGTGGTTAATAATCCTTAGGCTGAGAATAAAGTCTTGCTGGCTCCAATGTTTTTCTTTTTTCACATAACCTAGTTTGACACTCAGTTCGAAATGGAGCTAGTTTTTAACCACTACATAAATAAACAGACCCAGTTTCTGATTTTAGAGTAGCCAGCTTGGGGGTCAGGCAGTTGGGCTCAGCA
>NW_026070613.1:0-3426 GCF_014885135.2 Alexandromys fortis
ACCCAGGCCAGCTGGCCTTGGTGAGTTCCCGATAGAACATTCCCATTGTCTCAGTGTGTGGATTTTTATTATTGCTTCTTATGATAGTCATAGAGATTGCCAGAGAATAAGTCCTGTGGCAATATATTCCTACGTGCCAGGATTTTAGTAATGGGTGAATAAGATATTCCTCTAGGCACCCTTAACAGGGCAAGATTTATATTTAAATTTTTATAGTTTAGTTGTAGAATAAGCTTCCTTAGAACTTGATGTCTTCCCATCATTTACACAAATCATAGAATGTTTTCACCGAGAATCATATGTGGGTGTTTGGTAATGATGCTGTTCTTTCCTTATCTTTTTTTTTTTTTTTTTTGCACTAGCTCTTGTCACCGTTTGGAATATAAATAAATGACCTTATTAAGACTAATGTTGTTTTCAACATTTTCAAAACTCTGTGTTTGTGATGAAGAGATACATTCAGCAGCAGAGAGTAGAATGAAACCCGCGAATCTGTGGTGACCTGCAGCATTCCAAATGTTTTAGCTTTAATGAGCATTTTTAGGAAACCTTACAGAACTTTCTTTATACATTTTTTGAGACTGAGAAACACTTGTACTTCCATATGATTTATCAGTTTCAGTATATTCATATATTTTCATACATATCATTTTCCAGAACTTCTGGAGCGTTTTATCAGCAATTTTCCAAAATGGTCTGATTTCCTTTTCACCTTTTTCATATAATGCACTCTTAAAAAGTAAAGAATATCCAAAGGCCAATTCTCAACACAAAGTAGCTATTTCCCTTTTTAAAAATACTAAATGTTTGTAAATTTAATCCTTGAGAATATCATGCGACATATTTTGTTCATTCTTTTCCCTCTATGTAGAGGAGATGATATGAAAATCTTTTTTTTAACTTTTATGTATATGATCACTATATTTATCACATTCCTTTAGTATTTACTTTTGTTGCCTTTATTTAATTATGCTTTTATGTAACATTCTTTGTGAGGCTGGTTTTATTTATATTTAAAAATAACAGTTTTAATTAGTTCTTGAGAGTTTCATACATGCATTAAAACTATTTTGATCATCCATCACCTACTTTTTCTCCTATCCTGCCACTCCCTCATGATTTCATGTCACCTTTCATTTCCAAAAAATAATACACTTCATCCAATTTATTCTGTCTGTACTCTTTTGGGTGTTGGGCCAGCCACTGATCTCGGTTGACCTAGAAGGGGCCATACCCTTCGATAAAACTGACTCTTCCTTTCCTAGAAGTCACCTCCATAGATCTTCAGCAAGGGTAAGGGTTTATTATCTCCTATTCACCTCTATGTTGGAATGTTTTGTGGCTTGATCTTGAATAGATATTGTGCAGCCTACTATAGCTGCTGTGTTTTTACATGCAGTCTGTGATGTTTGATGGAGGTGTCCCATTTACCATGATTTGATTGTTATACAATACATAATCTGTTGAAATTTTACCCTGCCTCCATATACAATTGTAGTGATATTTTTTTAAAAAACAAATAAAGCTTGCTTGAAGATCACAGAGCAGAGTTAAGCCACTAGATGCCAGGGAGTGGCTTGGAGACAGAGGCAGATTGATCTCTGCTAATTCAAGTCCACCCTGAGCTACATGAAAATAAATGATCCAGTCTAAAGGAGAAACAGAGGTCACACAAAAGTATCACAACACATGGGGTCCCATGCCTTTAATCCCAGCACCAGGGACATGGAGATAGGAGTGATATGGCTTGGCAGAAAAAGGAATATAAGGTGGGAGAAGACAGGAGCTCAGTACAGTCTGAGGTTTGGTGGAGACAGTTGTAGTTCTAGGACACAGTCTGAAGTACAGTCTGAAGCAGTCTGAAGACAGGATTGCCCTTTTGATCTGAGCACTGGTAGAGGTAAAAGATCCCTCTAATGGTTAGCTTCACTGCTTCTCTGATCTCTCAGCTTTAATCCTCTACTCTCTGACTCCAAGTTTTTATTATTAAAACCAATTAGAATTCATGCTACATTCAATACATCTGTACAAGTACTATGTGTCAATTCAAAACAACACAAAATCGATCCATAAAATATATTACAATAAAAGTCTCATCCTATGTGATTAGAACCTTTAAACTTGGGAGATATTGCTAGATATATCTTAGAAAAAAATCATTAGAATAAATGCACTAATAGTTAATTATCTATATATTCCATGAAATGTAAAAGAGTACAAAGAGAACTTCTTATAGTTACACATATGCCATGAAATAGAAATTATGAAGAATTTCCTTATAATTATACATACACCATAAGATAGAAATTACAATGCATTTATTTTCACTGTACACTGCTAATAAGAGAGGGACCATATGGCATCTACCATTGAAAAGTTAGGCTTCTAGAAAACTTTAGTTTACTTGCTAGAACAATATTGAAGTACTGACCTAATCAAGTACTTATTTTTTGATATGATATTTGTCATTATTCTTAACATGAGATTCTTTTGTTAACACTGATCATTTTTTACTTATAAAGATCTGAGTAGCTAGAATATTGACATAACCTCTCCTATTACATGTAGGTCATCAATGATGGATAAAAGTCTCATGGTGAGAACTGAGTATTGTTCTTCTTGTAGAATCTTTGCCCACCTTTTCTGCTCCTTTGTAGATTATAGCCTCATGACTTTTAATTGTGTCTATAAAAACTTTATAAAATTATCCCATTTCCTCAACTATACCAATAAACTAAACAGAAGAAGTGATTAAAGGTAATTACTTTTCGCATTTTTATGAACATCCCTGGACCAAATGTACCTGATAACCAATGTGATGATCATGAATATGCTGCTCCAAGGTGATATGTAGTACTTCTCAAATGGGAAACACAAAGTGACAATGAAAGGTATGAGAACTAACCTTTCAAAAAAACATGGTATTAATAAATGCTTCTCTGTCATTGACTTCCAATTATATAGAATAGCAATCCCATGCCTGTGTCCTTAAATATATATTTGAAACCACATAGCCGGGTCTTTATGTTTAGTTTGTGTTTCTTCAAATTCGGAGAGGAGAAATATTTTTTCTTTCACACTGATTCTATGTTTGTAGACGTTAATGTCAATTCATTACAAATCCCCTGGTCTCTCATATCTTAAAAAGAGTTTGTTAACACTGTTGTCCTTGTTCTGAAATTGTAGACTGTTGAGTTATGCAAGTCGGGGTGTTTTTTTGCTATGTGTCAGATACAATATCCTTAAATGTTTGTATGTTTCTTTGCTTATTTATTTACTTGTTCATTTATTTTTTTCCTTTTATTGCAAATATTTTTTTCACATAATATGTCCTGATTACTGTTTCCCTTACCTCTAGTCCGCCATGTTCCTCCACACCTCCATCCCTCCCTGTCCATCATTAGATAACAAATAAGTTTCTTTGGG
>NW_026070614.1:0-3431 GCF_014885135.2 Alexandromys fortis
AAAATTTTTTAAAACCATCTTACCCTGTCTTGGCAAGGTTTAGCAGGTTTTTTTTTTTTTTTTTAATCCTGCTTATCCAGTCTGGACACTATGCACTTTGTCAGCGGTCAGGTATAGGCAGTTCCTTGCCTAATAGTTCCTTCCCATGGCTTTTTGGTACCCTAAGTCATGTCCCAACCTGGTTCAGCCTTTTAAAGGCCATTGGCTAAAGGAGGTTTCTCCATCAAACCCTAATTGTCATCATAGAACCTTCACCCCATAACTGATGGAAGCAGATGCAGAGATCCACAGCCAAGCTCCAGAAGTCCAATTGAAGAGAGGGAGAGGAACTATATGAGCAAGTGGGCTCAAAGTCATGATGGGGAAACACAGAGACACAGCTGACCCAAGTTCATGGGCGCTCACAGGCTCTAGACCAACAGCTAATGAGTCTGCATGGGATCGACCTAGGCTCTCTGCATGTGGCTGACCATTGTGTAGCTTAGTTTGTGTGTGGGGCCCCTAGTAGTGGGACCAGGATCTGTTCCTGGCACATGAACTGGCTTTTTGGAACTTATTTCCTATGGTGAAATGCCTCGCTCAGCCTTAATAATCTTGTTTTTCAAATGTCCTTATCAAACACTTGAACAGATGATAGTATTTTCATAAGACAGACAATATTCCAACAATAGCAGTCATATTTCTGAAGATTAAAAAGATAATACCCACAAAATCATGTCCAATAGAGAAAGGAAGATACAGTGAAATGATGTCCTCTGTAAAACAAAGCACATACTTGTGTTAAAGATTCTGCAGATTGATTAGCTAATCCTAACTTCCTGAATGTGGAATATTGCACACTAAGGACCCAAAATACCTACATGCATCTTTAGTCTCCTTAGGAGCCATTAATTATCCACCTCTCTATCTCCAACAGCCTCTTGACTATTTTGGTTACTTTGTTACAACCTGTTTACTATGTGTTTGACAAATACACTGATTTAAGATTATATTTACTTCAAGGGTAGAAAACTTCATGTAATCACTATGCAACAGAGAGAGTAAGAATGCCCTAAGTCTCTGGCTATTACAAGGAATTTTCAACAATTTGAATGAACGTCCTCATGCAAATTCCTAGTAGAGATGGAGTCTGGAAGAATCCTTTGTGAAGTGAGTTTCAAAGATGAAAACTAGTTCTTCTTGGCAGGTGCCAAAATATTTTTAACTTATAAAAGGAGATGACAATTTAGGTTAGCATTAATGCACAGATACAGTAACCAACCAGTTCTTCAAACTGGAAGCATCCCAAACAGCCTACAAACACCTCTACCTCCATGTCCCAGATATTTCTTCATTACTTTGCTGCTTATGTTCCAGGTCAATTTAGGTGAGATTTTAGATATCTACAGGCAGGTCATGTCCTTGCACCTGTAGCCTCTGAAGAAGTCAGGCATGTTGGAACACACTGTAATCCGAGGTTCCCCAGTGGATGAAATAAAAGGATCACCTCAGCCAGGAGCTGAAGATTGGTAGGTACAACAAAATAAAACCCACCAAAAATGGGAGAGAGAGAGAGAGTAATGGAGGAAAATAAAGGGAAGAAAGGAAAACAGTAGAGGAGAGGCAAGAGGATTGAAACTACACAAAGCTCTCCCAAGAGACGTGGGTAGTTTTGAAATAAGCTATGGAAACTTTTTTTTTTTTTGTAGTTTTGAATCCAAAGGAAGATGCTACAGCTTTTGTTATTTACTAAAAACAACACAAGGGGGAAAAGGTTCATATAAGCACTTATACAGTGGAACGTGCTATTCAGGATAACCTGAATGTGTTTCTTTCTGGACCGTGGTCTCTTACGCCTGGTTCAAAGTAAACTATCTCTTACTTACTTTAGAACAACAGCTATTTTGTGTCAAATATATATATACACACAAATCACACACCCAAATATAGCAAGACTAAGAAGTGCCAGCCAAACACAGTAGCATACACCTATAATTCCAGACAGACAGACAGCTGAAGCAGGACAATCACAAGTTCAAGGCCAGCCTGAGTTATAAAGTGAGTTTAATGTCAGCATCTTAGCTCAAGAGAAAAATATTACATTTTAAAAGGGCTCGGTAAATACCTCAATGGTAGGCAACTTGACTAATATATGCAAGGTCCTGGGTTCAATCACTGTTACTAATAAAAACTGTGTTATCTGTACCTGTATATATAAATGGTTACCACTAATTAGGATTCTTTTCTCCCCTTGTTTATTTTTCTTGAAAGCTTGGAATGTTCTAGAATGAGGGTGCATTCCTCTTACATCAGAAAAAAAATGTTTTAAATACCTGTTTATCCATTAATGTACGTAATAAATAAAATACAAATGAACATTCGTTACAAATAATTTTGTTGCTCTATGATTAAACAACAACCACCACCCTTCATGCTCAGTTTCAATTACACCATGACAAACATGTGAAGGAACATGATGAATGCTACTGTGAAGCACAATTAATAAAAACTCAGACAGAAAAATTGGGGTTCAACCTGAAGGTCAGAAAAGCAAAGCCACTGCTCTTATCTCGACCTCAGTCCAAAATGGCGATCCTGCCTCCAGGAATCTCAGAATGAGATGTGTCTGAGAGCTGTCTCCTCCCATTTTATAATCCTCTCTAGTTCTGGGATTAAAGGCATGTACCACTACTGGCTGGTTTCTAAGGCAAGCTAGTGTGGCGACTGGGATTAAAGGTGTGTGTGACCACTGCCTGGTAGTAGGCTAGCCAATGTGGTTGTTTTAGTCTCTGAACTTCAAGCAAACTTTATCTATTAAAATAAAAATGAAATATTACATTTCCCCTTTAGTTAAAAATAAAAAGGATGTAACCAATATAAGAAAAACTATATATAATAAGTACAATAACTATATATCATATATACAGGCAATAAATATATCAACGTCTAGTCCATTTGCATTTGATAAATTCAGAGAAAATACTCCATGTCTCTGTTGTATTCCTGTCTCACTTCAGCACTTCCAGACCACAGTAGTCCTGGAGTTCAGTAGCCAGGTACAAAATGACTTGAAGAGAGTACCTGTGAGAAGCGCACCGATAAGAGATGTTTCGCTTTGCACTGACACTTTCGCCTGCTGAACTAGATACTCAGAGGCATCCTAAACAAGAGGTCCATAAAATACCCATAAGCATCCATAAGGAAAGACAATTAACAATAACACAGCATAAAATTATGCTATGATCTGCACAGATCAATAAATATCAATACACCCTAGAATTTTAATTCTTGTCAAGAAAACATTTGTTTTGACTGGGCAAGCATGTTGGTTAATATCTGTAATCCTGGGGGCTGGAGAGATGGCTCAGCGGTTAAGAGCATTGTCTGCTCTTCCAAAGGTCCTGAGTTCAATTCCCAGCAATCACATGGTGGCTCACAACCATCTGTAATGG
>NW_026070615.1:0-3416 GCF_014885135.2 Alexandromys fortis
AAGGAAGGAAGGAAGGAAGGAAGGAAGGAAGGAAGGAAGGAAGGAAGGAAGAAAAAGAAAAACTGTAAGAAGGGGAAGAAGCCCGTGCTACTGGAGTCACTCTGGGATTTGGAGCTGTACTTTCTGTCTCAATGATCCTATGATCCTTCAGGTTCCAAACACGCATGCTCTCAAATCACTGAGTGAATGATATACCCTTGCTGCTCTGAACGTTTTAGACTAAAGGTGGGACAGGATGCTGTGGCGTGGGTCTTGGAGGTGGGTGTGATCTTGCATGAGTCAGTGGGCTCCACCGCTGGGTGACTGCACGTGCTGGGCAGGGAACACACTCAGGAACCAGGTAGTAGGACTGGCCGCAAACCACCCCAAGAGCAGCAGTGCAAACCAGCACCTGTTTGTAATCACATGGCCAAAGGTCAGTATTAGAAAAATCACGCCAAGTTACTCTTCTCTGTCCTACTCTGGGATCTAAGCTGGGACACTCTGGGCTGTTAAAGGCAAGAAGAATTAGAGCTGGAAGTTCTGCTTCCCAGGTGGGGGGTTCACTAGGTTTCTGGTGCCTGCGCTGGGATTCGTAGAAGGCTGGTATACTAGTTGGGCTTTTTATTGCTCTGACAGAATCCCTGATGGGAAAAAAACGAAGGGACAGTGGATTTGTTCCGGGTCAAGGTTCAGAGAAAGGCACTGTGGTAGGGTGGGCGGCTGGTGGTTGCGGCAGTGAGAACAAAAGTAGTTTGATGTATTGCAGTAGCAACCAGAAAGCAAAGAATTCAGATGGAAATGAAGAAAGCCGCTTATAAGTCCCAAGCCCCATCCTTACAGACCTAAGTCAGCCAGCTTGTCCAGAAGACCCCACCCCCCAAATCAGCACCCAATGTTCAGACGTAAGAGCCTGGGGTGAGGATGTTTCACAATAGGTGATTCAACTGGAACCAGGGCCTGGAGCACTCCCCATGGTCTGGTCATCTTACAGCCTGACAGCTGAATTCTACAAAGGGCCCCAAGAGGGAGCCTAGGCAGAATGAGTCTCGAGAACAGTCCAAACTGTGTGGCTTTTGCACACTTAATTCCAGAAGTCACATTACTTCTTTGCTGTATTTTATGGGTAGGAACTATATGGGGAAAATGTGTGAATGAAGGCTGCCCCTCAGTGGGTGGAGTATCAAGATGACATTGTGGAAGACCATGAAGGGTGGAGCCTGTTAATTCATCCAGTCTTTGAGAGAGAGAGAGAGAGAGAGAGAGAGAGAGAGAGAGAGAGAGAGAGAGAGAGAGAGAGAGAGGCGCAGAGAAACTCCCCTGAGGCAGCAGGTAAGAGACTTGCATAGAATGTCAACACAAAGGGAAGTGAGGGTATCCCTGTTCTAAGGGGGAGCGACTTCCGGGAAACACCATTCCTTTTCCTGTCAGACATGCAACAAAATGTCTGGCTCTTCCTGGAAAGATGGGCACACCAGTTTGGAAAGACAGAGAGACCTTGATGGGCAGAGCACAGGAGAGGGACAAGGCCTAAAGCAATCGAAGGTTCTGTTTGGAAAGGCTGTTCTCCAAGCGAGTTGCATGAGCGGTTCTGCATGTAGTGACCCCAAGCAAGAAGCAGATGTCCACACTTGGACACTAAGAGAGCACAGTTTGGAAGGAGGGAAAAGTAGATTACATACTTGGATCTTTCTCAGGTCTTGGCAGCCAATCTTCCCCTGGCCAAACCAAACCAGAGCTAAGGATCAGGAAGCCAGGGATGCAATACTTAAAGACCAGCTTCTAGAAGCAGGGAGAAGAGCAGAGGAAGAGGAGAGTGAAGTCGTCTCAAAGTCCCTATGAAAGAGCCCCAGACCTGAAGACCCCTGGGCCAGGCAGAGCCCATCCAAGGACTGCATCACGAGTTGTCAAGGTTTATTTATGCCTTCATTTGCTAAGGCTGTAGTAGGGTTCTACAGAGATCTTAGTGGGCACACATTCTCAGCTCCTGGTCGGTGCCAGCAGTGTAGGCAGCGCTGCATAAGGTTGAGATGTAGGCTCTGGAATCACAGTCAGGGGTCAGCCACTCTGTGTGTGACCCTAGGTGAGTTATTTAACTTCCCTGGGCTTTCAGTTCTCTCATCCAGACTCCGGAGGCGAAGGTTCTCCTGTGGGCATTCTAAGGGTGGAAGAGCTGTGCGGTGCGCAGTGGAACTGCCCCTGGGGAGCATCAGAGCCCTAGCTCGGTGCTTCAACATGGAAGCCCTGGGCTCCTTCATGACAATGTGAAGTTGCTTAAGACATATTTTTCAATGTCACTTTAATAATAATTTAACTTTTACTCTTAATAGTCTCAGATGGACAAAAAAAACCTTTGGAACCAAAATTTCCAGTTTTGATCCAGTAATTCTAAGCCTGGAATTCTGTTTCAAGTTGACTTGATTTCTTAGAGTTGTTTTAGATTCACAGTGGGACTGTGCAGGAAATACAGAGGTCCTTATATGCCTGCCCCACCCAGGCATCCCTCTCTAGTGCCAGGACCCCCACCAGAGTGACCCATTGGCTATAATTGGTGGACTGTTTGAATGTTTCATTCTCCCCCACAGTACACAGTTTAAACCTGGGCTCACGCTGGGTGCTGCACATTCGTAGACATGGCAAATAAATAATGATGAGTAGCCATCAGTATCATATTACACAAAATCGTTTCACTGCCTGAAATCAAATGTCACCTTTTCAGCCCCGGTCACCCAACACCAATCCCTGATAATTACAGACCTTTTATTCTCTGTAGATAAAGTTTTGTTTTGTCAAGAATGTCAGATAGTTAGAATCATATAGAACATGGCCTTTTCAAATCGGCTTCTTCCACTCACTAATATGCTTCCTCCACTTCTTTAAAAACATGTTATGCCTAGGCATGGTGGTGTATACCTTTAATTCCAGCAGCTGGGAGACGCAGACAGGCATACCTCTATGAGGTTGAGGCCAGACTGGTCTATGTAGAGAATTCGAGGACAAACCCCTGCTGTGGACCAATCTTTGCACACTGTAAATATGTATTACTCTCATTGTTAATAAAGAGCTGACAGACCAACAGCTGCACAGAATTAAGGTTAGGGAGGAGAGCCAAACTGAGAATGCTGGGAGGGAGAAGGGTGGAGTCCGTAGTCACCAGCAGACTGAGTTCGAGGCCAGCCTGGTCTCCAGAGCGAGTTCTAGGATAGGCTCCAAAGCTACAGAGAAACTGAGATATTGATTGAGCATTTATAATTAATATTAAGCCTCTGTGTTGGTTATTTGGGAACTGGTGGGCAAGAAAAAAGAGTCTACCAACAACCTACAACAAATCAACAACATTTTAAATTTTATTCGCTCTCTCTCTCTCTCTCTCTCTCTCTCTCTCTCTCTCTCTCTCTCTGTGTCTCTCTCATGTATTTTGAGCAGAGTCTCCCTAC
>NW_026070616.1:0-3492 GCF_014885135.2 Alexandromys fortis
TCAAGACAGGGTTTCTCTGTGGTTTTGGAGCCTGTCCTGGAACTAGCTCTTGTAGACCAGGCTGGTCTGAAACTCACAGAGATCCACCTGCCTCTGCCTCCCGAGTGCTGGGATTAAAGGCGTGCGCCACCACTGCCCGGCTTTTCCTCCATATGTCTTATATGGCTGGTTGGAATGAGGAAGGCGATAGTTATGTGACAATCCCATGCCCACCAAGAGATCTGAGGAAGACCTGGAATCTTCTAACATGTGTTCCATCTCATGAGTCAATGGGATGGTCAATGTGAGAAACATCTCCCAAGGGGAATGAAAGCAAGGAGTAGCAATGGTGTTTAGACAAACTGGACCCTCTCAGATAGCGAAGGGTTGCTTTCTTTCCCTTTCAAATTTGTTCCCAAGAACTTGGTACATTCGGTTTGGCTGTAGTGGAGACAGCTGTTTGAAACAGAACTGAATCCAATTTCCATGACATTTTGTTCGCATGCAGAGCTTGGCATTGATGTGATTCACGAGTGCAATTAATAAATGGCAGCATTATCCTGGAATTCTTGGTGTATTATATTTTCAGGAAATGTGATCTAGCTAACCTTTAGCAATTTATGCTCTGACTTCACTCTTATTTAGTCATTTCACTGAAGTTTTTGGATATGTATCCCTGAAATATAATTATCTTCCTTGTCAGACTGAAGAGTAGGATGAGTCCCTTCTTCCATGATACCACACCATGGGGTATGCTGATCTGAAAAAGCACAACAAATCAAGCCGAGATTCAAAAAGTACCACGTTCATTCTAAAAGATGCTAAGAATGTTATCAGTGCCTCTGAGAAATTGTCTACATCTGGCTTTGCCAATCATTTTCTCACCAAAAAAACACCCCCCCACAAAAAAAAAGAAAAGGAAAGAAAAGAAAACATGGCTATGCCAAGGATATCTGGTAGTGTGAATGAGCATTCAGTTCATTCATTGACCAGGAATTGAACACCTTACTCTTTATTAGGCTCTGTCTAAATGTTTTGTGCAATTGTAAATCATAATGATATTCTTGACCTCCATTTGGCTGCTTGCAAGAGTCATGTTCTAAATAACACAAGAATCTAAAAAGGTATAATGGGGCTTACAGTGTAAGAGGGTAAAGTCAGATGATAAGTCACGGATTGTAGCCATGCTTACTAAACTGTTACATGTGCAGAAATTTCTTTATAATAGGTATGTGGTTCCCCCAGCTCTATTTTTTTAGTTACTATTCTATTGATTTGATAAAACACCATGTCTTAGTTCAGTTTTTTTATTGCTGTCAAGAGACACCATTACCACTGAAACTCTTACAAGGAAAACATTTAATTGGGGCAGCTTGCTTATATTTTCAGAGGTTTATTCCATTATTATCAGGGCTCGGAGTATAGTGGCACACAGGCAGATATGGTCCTGGAGAAAGTAGTTGCTGAGAGACAACAGGAAGTCAACTGACACAGTAGGCAGTATCCTGAGCATGGGACACCTCAAAGCCCACCTCCACAGTGACACATTTCCTCCAGCAAGGTCATACCTACTCTAACAAAGTCATACCTCCTAACAGTGCCACACTCCCTATGAGATTATGGGAGACAGTTACATTCAAACTACCACACACCATGATCAAGGCAACCTGTAGAAGAAAGAGTTTATTGGGAGCTTGCAGTTTCAGAGGGTGCATTTGTTGAATGGAGGAGGGTGCCCTTTGTTTGTTCCGGCTGCCCGGCTAGCCTATATATGAAATAACCACACAGAAACTGTATTCATTAAAACACTGCTTGGTCATTAGCTCTAACTTCTTATTGGCTAATTCTTACATCTTAATTTAACCCATTTCTATTAATCTGTGTATCACCACGTGACTGTGGCTTACTGGCAAGATTCTAACCAGCGTCTGTCTCAGCCAGAAGATCCATGGTGTCTCTCACTCTGCCCTTCTTCCTCCTAGCATTCAGTTTTATTTTCTCTGCCTGCCTAAGTTCTGCCCTATCAGGCCCAAAGCAGTTTCTTTATTCACTAACCAATAGAAGCAACACATGAACAGAAGAACCTCCTACACCATGCATTCATATCATCATGGCAGGCATGGCAACAAGCAGGTAAACATGGTGCTGATGCAGTAGCTAAGAGCTTGATCACTGGCCCAAAGTAGAGATGGAGTGTTGAATGAGGTTTCTATCCTGTCTGGTCCTGTCCAGTCCCATAGTCAGTCTCAAAGAAATACACAGACATCTATATTAATTATAAACTGATTGGCCCATTAGTTTGGGCTTCTTATTAACTAATTCTTATAACTTACACTAGCCCATAATTCTTGTCTGTGTTAGTCATGTGGCTTGGCACCTTTTTCAGTGAGGCAGTCACATGTTGCTTGCTCTGTGTCTGGCTTCTTTTGCGACTGGGTTTTGACTGCAGACTGAAACTTCCCTTTTCCCAGATTTCTTGTTGCTCCACCTCTACTTCCTGCCTGGCTGCCCCGCCTATACTTCCTGCCTGGCTATTGACCAATCAGCGTTTATTTAAAATACAAGTGACAGGGTACAGACCAATGTCCCATAGCAATGGAGCTAACTGGAAATGGCACACACTTTTGAAACATCAAAGTCCATTCCCAGTGACACACCTCTTCCAACAAGGTTGCACCCCCTAACCCTTCCAAAACAGTTCCACCAACTGGGAACAAGTATTCAAATATATGCGTTTATGGGATGCATGGGTAGGCATTCTCATTCAAACCACCACATCTATGGATTGGGAGTTAGATGAGACTAGATTCTCAGTTGATGTTGATGTCCTTGTCCTGTCACTGAGTTTTCAATGCAAATGACTACACACGAGATCTGGAAAGTATTCCATGGTAACCCAGGGCACTGCAGAGAATTCATAAGGGCACCATGGAAGATTTTTTTTTTTAATTTAAAGCAAAACCAAACAAGACAAGGTGGTACTGATCGTCTGCTATGAGAGGTGTGGGTCTGAGGTGGGTTATGGCTTGAACAGTGCAGTCTATACTCCTTTGGATTGGTTTCAGCTTATTTATATTTTTTTGTATGCCTATGGGGGACAGGGTGGCATGGGGCAATTTTTGGGCATGGTTCTTCCTTGAGCTCTTTTGGATCCTGTCATGTCTTTGTAAAGTTGAATCCTTGGTAGCAGTAATGAAAATACAAGTGCCAATAAAACACCCACTTGGGACAGGCAACAACAGCAGCAGTGTCTGATTTAATTTCTAATCATGAGAAGTTGTGCGGTCATAGGTACACACATCCTACTATGTAATAAGAATGGCTATATAACATGAAAATAGGCATGGATACATTAAAAATGTTTAAAATAACAGCTTTCATTTATCTCTATCTTTGTAAATGTTTATTTAATCATTATTTTGTGGGTCAATGGTGTGTGTGTGTGTGTGTGTGTGTGTGTGTGTGTGTGAGAGAGAGAGAGAGAGAGAGAGAGAGAGAGAGAGAGAGAGAGAG
>NW_026070617.1:0-3423 GCF_014885135.2 Alexandromys fortis
AAGTAGGCACTCTGAATGTGGGTGACAACTGTGTGGCTTGGGCAGTCTGTGGGACCACTGGCAGTGGGACCAGGATTTATCCCTAGTGCTTGAATTAGCTTTTTGAAGTCCATTGTTTTTAGAGGGATACTTTTCTCAGCCTAGATATGGGGACAGAGGGTGGGGAGGTTCTGCCTCAAAGTGATATGATAGACTATGTTGGCTCCTCATAGGAAGCTTTACCCTCTCTGAAGAGGGGATGAAGAGAAGGTAGGGGGAGTGAGAGGAGGGGACAAAGTGGAATGTGATAGGTATGTAAAATGAGACAAGATTGTTTTAAAAAAAAAACAATTAAAATAAAAAATAAAAGAAACAGAAAAAATTGAGCCCAGTAGCACAACTAGTATAAATTCTTTGAACTTTAATGTTGGGAGATGTGTTCACAAGTTTCAGAGTGCATAACACCTAAAACAATGATTTGAAAATAACAAAGTTAGACTGAGAAATTTTTGTTAAACAGCTTTGCGGTTTCAAAACTCAAAAAGATAATCTAATGGTTTTGAAAGATACATAGTTGAATGAGGAACTTGTTAAGGTCAGAGAACAAGAACAAAGTAGCCAATTATCATTGGCTGGTGTTACCTTTCTTGCTAAGACCAGATGATGACCAAAGGTGATTATTAATTCCATATACAAATTTCGGCCCTCAATTTCCTCATATAAAATACCATTAATGAGTAGGTATGTAACCTGAGGATTTAAAGTAGAGTTGATTGATTCTTTTTCATATATAAAATTTTGGTTTGTGATTCATTTAAGATTCCTTATAAGGTTATCATTCAAGATAATTAATACAGCAATTGACCCTTTCTTTGAAACTGCAAAATGTAGCCTGCCAGTCAAAAACCTGACAAAAAGACCTTGATTGCCCACACAGTTAATCTATAAGAAGTTGGTTGGGTATGAATGTATGTTGCTTTTGGGGATAATTTGTTTTTCACCTGTAATGTTAAATGTTTAATCATGTTAGAGAGATGAAAAATATGTTTTTACCTGTATTCATTATAATCATTCACTTTAAAAAACACTATAAGTCCTATACTGCCTGAAACTTTGTTGGGGTGTATAACTGTAGAAGAAAAAAAGTATATAGTAGAAAGAACATAGGAAAAAAACACAAAGAGAAGCAAAAATAAAGAAGGAAGCCAAGAAGAGAGTGTGTAAGTATTTTTTTTCCTGACCCCATCAGATAGAAAAGTCCTAGCTTATGCCAACTCCATGGATTGCATTCAAGACCCCGTGCTGCAGGAGGTTGGCCACCCAGAAAGCAAAATCTTACCATCTTGTTCTTTCTTGCAAACCACAGCAATTGCAATACTTTTTGTGGTGATGGGGACTCAGAGACCTTTCTAGCCAACAACTCAGACTGTTTTCCCACCTCTTGATTCCTATTTAATAACATATGGAAGTGTCATTTTTACCCAATACAGGACATCTTCTTTTGTCAAGTTCTTTAGCTTTTGTTTTAATAATCAATATTATTTTAAAATTTGCCAATGCCCAGAAGGGTTGTAAGGCTTGTGGAAGTACTGTTTTTCTTGGTTGTCTCAGTCAATTTCTATATATCAGTGTTTATAATATGACTACACAAGCCAATTTTTTTTGTGCGTGTCTATACATAAAACTGAGCTGAATAAGACTTTGATTATGGATTTAGCTGTTATTCACTTGAATGGAAATATTTGTATTAGGTCTGTAGCTGTGTCCACATACATGAGGGTATATTTAATTTCCTTGCTGGAAGGTACAGGCATTATATAGACTCACTTCACTTTCTCATGTGTCAAATCAGCTTATGTGTAACTACTGGGGTACTAGGATACACAGCTGTTTATCATGCTGTATAAGATTTTTAGCTTATTCAAATGCTTCTTGATTCATTTCAGACCAATCTTATATCACACTCCTCTGTATATCAAGTTACACTAAGTGGGCTACTTGATCTAAATGGGACTCTTCCAACATCTTGGGTGCTCCAAGAATACCTGCAGATCTTTTACATGACAGGTATAGGATAGTGTAGGATTTTAAGAATAACTTTTTCAGCTATTATATGTATCATACAGGAACATAATCCTCCCAAGGATTTTACAACTGTGTCTAGCCATTGTACCTTGTGTGGATTCAGCTTTTACTCTTGTATTTTTGTGGGTACATGAATGGTTTTCTATTTCATCTAATACAAAAAATGCTCAGAGATTAGCATCATGACCATGCTATTTTTTTTAAATAGAGGACTATCACCAGGACACAGCCAGGACCCAGTACACCATCCCAAAGCAAAGAATGTAACTGTGAAGGTAACTTTGTGGCTATGAACACCTACTGTTGACCATTCCAGGCAAATGCAGGTTGTTCCTGATGGCCAGTAGGTAAGTAAATGCGGAAAAAAATGTGTCAGCAAGATCTAATACAGTCTTAAGATATTGTACTATTTAATAGAATTGTTTGCCTTCCTTATACTGAGGAAACTCAATGAGACATCCGAGAATTTCCTCATCCCCAAAACCTTGGTGGGGACATTTCAAATTAGTTTGTCCCAGGAACAAGGGGAAATAGCACCTTACATGCCTAGCTATACAACACCCAGGGGCTGATAGACTATTGATCTGAACTATAGTTCTGGCCATATCCACAGTATGTCCCTCGGACATGCCTGGCATCCATGAGAGCCCCATATTAGTTGGACAAGTTCTATTCCCAGCATACCTTTTAGTTAGGTTTTCTCTAGGGGAATTATTGCCCACACCTTGGACCAGCTTAGTTCTTTTCACTTGGACTATTTTTTTTCCCCTAGATCCATCTACCTATTTCCCCAAGTGCTTTTGGGGACTCTCATGCATTAATATAATTTTGAGTTCAATACCCACCAAAATCTAAGTAACTTGTGTTTTCATAGCAGACCCATGAATTCATTATTGGCAAGAGGCCTCCACTTGCCTTCTACAGCCTTCAATTGTAGTCAGAGAAGCAGCTTGGTGGCTTCCATCTAATGACTTTGCCTTCCCCTGAATGGGGTGTAGAGGAGACCACTTCTACCCCTTCTGTTTTCACTCCTGTAACCCTTGCTTGGGCTTTAAAGCCTTTCAAAAGCCACAAGCCCAGTATTTGGCCTTTTATCAGTCCCCCTACCCCTTGGGACTTATGACACTTGTGTTTTAGTAACCTGACCATGACTCATCACTTGCTTTTTCCTTTCCTCATCTCTTCCTGAGTGCTTTAACATGTTTATAAACTCAGTTTATTTGCTGGTCTAGAATCATGTAGGGCTGCTAGAGCCTTTTCAATTTCTTGTGGATCCCTTGTCACCAAGGGACATAGAAAATGCCGCTAATGCCCTGTAACAGTCTTGGGGTTGCTGACGAATCAAGTTTTGTTTTTTTT
>NW_026070618.1:0-3412 GCF_014885135.2 Alexandromys fortis
AGGGAGGAGGGGGAAAAGGGAGACGGGGAGGGAAATGGGAGGCGAGGAGGAGGCGGAAATCTTTTTTTTTCAATAAAAAAATTATATTAAAAAAAAAAAAAGACTTTGGCCTCTCACTACCATGTCCTAATTTGGGGACACATGACTCTTTATTATTAGTGTTCGTGGGCATGAGATGCCAATATTGTCAGGGACCCAGCCCAGGACAAATGTACACTCCCAGAGTTAGGGGTTCACCCGATTTTCTCCCAGGATGAGGTGTTGGCCCTGGGGCTGATGGATAGAAACAGATTTCTAGGACCACATGGAAAGGGCCAAACCCAATTCAGACACATTATCAGAAATCGGTGAGGACTGGTACTCCTTCTGGCTCCTGCTTCTCCACACCTGAGCCTGTCCGTTATCCACCTTTTCCTCGTCATTTCAGACACTTGAAATAACTGGCCTTGATTTCTAAGTAGCCACATATCAGAGTTGGAATTTTAGGAAAGCATTATGAATGCTTGTCATCACGGATGTTCAATATACAGATCCTTTCCCAGCGTCTGCAACTGTGGTAAAGTGACATTTATGTAGATTCCACTGTGATAACGGTTCTTCAGCAGCAGCCTGATGACTCAGTGCTGTGGGGAGGTTTTTCTGTGCGCTGCTGTGAATATGTGTTGCTCTCCTTGGTTGATAAATAAAGCTGAATTGGCCTAGAACAGAATAAGGATGGGTTGGAAAGCTAAACGGAGATACAGGGAGAAGGAGGGTGGATTCTCTACAGACTCCCTCAGCCAGATACCAGATTTCCTGTAATCCATGGACCACAAGGCAATAGATGGGTGGGTTAATAGAAACAGGTTAATTTCAATTTGAGAGCTAGCTAGTAATAAACTTGAGCCATCAATCAAACATTTATAATTAATACAAGTCTCTGAGTGGTTATTCGGGAACTGGAGGGCAGGAGAGAAAAGTCTCCATTTACTACTAAGGACTTCATTTCTGGAAGAACGTTCCAGAAAGCACACCTAACTGGTCTTAAGAAGTTCTCTGGCAGTGGTGGTGCACACCTTTAATCCCAGTACTTCGGAGGCAGACGGATCTCTGCTGAGTTCAAGGCCAGCCTGGTCTAGAGAGCTTCCAAGACAGGCTCCAAAGCCACACAGAGACACCCTGTCTCAAAAAAAAAAAAAAAAAAAAAAAAAAAAAAAACCGAACAAAAACAAAAAAAAAAACCCACGAAAAAACAAAACAACAACAACAAAAAAAATGAAGACAGGAGAAAAAAAATTCTCATAATCTTTATTCACTTTGAAGTTAAAGATTAGGCGTCCTCTATCAGCTCTTTGCTGAACCAAGTCAGACAGCCTACCAGCTTCTCACAGCTGCTCTGAAGGGCTTGGGGAAGGATTATTTCCAACTTTACATAATGTTTCGATATGATCCAGTTAGCAAGTGGTTAAGCCCACAGCATGTCTCAGGTTTGTATTACCGTGTACTCTGGGTTTTTGCCCCACAGTATACCCAGCCTTTTTTAAAAAATATTTCAACCTTTAAATTCATGGTTCCTAATTCACGTATCTGGATGCGGTAGTCTATTTTCTGCGTTGGAAGTGGTCTTACTACTGGGTTTTCCAACGAAAACAGAATGAGCTAATCGGTTAAAGAATGAAGGGAAAGAGAAATGCGCCCCGTCTCTCGGTGGAAAAATGCAGCCCGTTTCCATTTTTTAACATTCCTATGAGATAACGAAAGCAGCCCGGGCCAGACTTGAAAAGGAAACTACGCGCAGGAGTTTCGTGCCTGTGCAGGATAAAACCGGAGTGGCTGAAAGAAGGAAATGCAGCCAGCCTGGGGCATGATGACTCAGCACCACCAGTCACCTCCAGAACCTTCCCAGGAGCTGCTGTGTGTGTCCTGGGAGAGGCAGAAGGAGGAGGAAATGTCTGGACATTCCCTCTAGGGTGGGACAGGGTCCATTCTGAAAGGGAAGGGAAACAGTCTTTTCTGCAAAGGCCCCAACAAACCTTGAGAGGTTAGTGCAACTCTCGGAACAAAGCCAGGGGCTGTAATACTGCGGTGTGAGCCTCTGCCCCATCTCCTCAACTGTGACATTAATGCTCCGTAGTTGAATAAAAATGACAATTGACATGGTAGTAGATAGCAGCCGAAGGTGATTTCCTGTTACAACTGTGCCTCTGCTTTTTGCCAGCCCGTGCGGCCTGCTGAGCCTCCCTTGGTTTCCTTGTGGGCAAAGATTCCTCGAAGTGTGTCAGGACGATTATACAAGAGGATCTCTCTGCCACTCCCCACAGCTATCTATCTGTCCGGCAGCAGAATCCACTGCAGACAGTATTTCCTTAAGAAACACTATTTATCACTGTCATATTTGCATTACTCTACTGCAAATATTTGCATCATGATGAACTTAGATGATCCAGCAATTTTTTTTCTGAGGATGCCCTCCAAAGAAGTCAAAGACGGGACTTGGTTGATGTTTGCATGCTCGTGTTTACAGTGTTTATAGTGGCTGATTGGTGTATAAGTGGTGATCGTGTGTGTCTCTGTGTGAGGTGTGTATGTGTAGTATGTATGGTGTTTTGTGTATGCATGGTATGTGAGTGTGTTGTGTGTGTGATGTGTGTGGTATTACTGTATGTGGTATCTCTGTGTGTGTATGTGAGATGTCTGTGGGGTGTTGTGTGCAGTGTATATGTGGTGTGTACGTGTGTGGGGTGTGAGAGGTGTGCATGTGTAGTGTGTATGTGTGTGGTATGTTTGTAGTTGCATCATGAAACTTGAATTTAGTAAAAAAAAATAGTAAAATAAAATAAAATGGAGACAAGAAACTATGTCTCTAAGGCAAATACTTTGTTACAGCTTGATAAGCATGCACTTTTCTGAAACCATTACCACAGTCAAGTGACCAGCCTTGTCCTCTCAGGATGCATACTGTGTGACATTGTAATCTCTCATTCCTGGTTCATTCCTGGGTACAACTGCCTCAACCACCAAGTAACCACCAATCTTTTCATGTCATGCAGAGTAGCATTTCTAGAATTTGGTACAAATAGACTGATACAGAGTTTACCCCTTTGGGACTACCTTCCTTTTAAAAATAACACTGTCTTTTCTAATTCCATATCATGTGTTCTGATGATATTCACCCTCTAGCTCCTCTCAGATCATCCTGCCCTGCCATCCAGTTCTGCGTCCTTTCCTTAAAAAATCTACTATGTTCAGTTTATGCTGCATAAATACCCCTGGGTGTGGGGCTATTCCTACAGTGTGATCAACCCACTAGACTAGTTGAACCACATTTATTTATTTATTTATTTATTTATTTATTTATTTATTATTTAATTAAAATTTTCCACCTCCTCCCGTCCTCCCATTTCCCTCCCGCTCCCCCCATCCCCCTTCCCTT
>NW_026070619.1:0-3433 GCF_014885135.2 Alexandromys fortis
TGCTTTTTCGAGACAGGGTTTCTCTGTGGTTTTGGAGCCTGTCCTGGAACTAGCTCTTGTAGACCAGGCTGGCCTTGAACTCACAGAGATCCACCAGCCTCTGCCTCCCAAGTGCTGGGATTAAAGGCATGTGCCATCACCGCCCGGCTTAGCATTTCCTTTAATAAAACTTTGTATTTCAAATTTTTTTAAGTCTTAAAACAGGAAAGATGCATTTTCAGATTTCATTATTACTAAGTGTTCTTCCTTATCTTGGATAAACTTCTTTATTTTATATAGTCAAAGAATAACTTGATATAACATTTTGATAATCCAAGGAAAATCATGCGGGCTAGCTATAACTCATCTTGGAATATAATTTACTCTATGATCT
Source organism: Alexandromys fortis (assembly GCF_014885135.2). Taxonomy (NCBI): domain Eukaryota; kingdom Metazoa; phylum Chordata; class Mammalia; order Rodentia; family Cricetidae; genus Alexandromys; species Alexandromys fortis. Next base: position 374 of record NW_026070619.1, read on the forward strand.
CTCTCATATGTGGAGGCTCAAAAAGGTCATGTAGAAGTTGAGAGAGGAACAGTGGTTGTGGAGCTGGAGAGTGGAGGTGTGGACACGGGGTAAGAGGCTGGTCAGTGGGAACAGGTACTGTTAGACAGAAGCACTATCTCCAACATTCTGCAGAGGGTCCACAGCTACAAATGGACTAGTGCGTGCTTCAAAGGGGAAAGACCTGTAATGTTCTCGCCACAAAGAAATGATACAAATTTAAGGTGGTGAGTCTGCTAACTGTTTAGACTTGCTCATTATATAATCTCTACTTAGTTAGCTGCTGTTCTTGCTCCATGATTGCATGCTGTAACTACATAACTATTAGTGTCAATCAAACTAAGGCAATGAGAACTTGAGTATAGCTCAGTGGCAGAACACTTCCCTGGCATTGGCTAGGCCCTGGTTCAATCTCTAATATAAGAAAAGGTTAGGGAACGACAAAGATGTGTCCATAGTAACTTTTACATATTTCAAAACCAAAAAAAAGTTTGTTTAAGATACTGCAATGAAAGATGTGTGTCAATACCTAATCCATAGGCTTTTCTTGTTTATTGTAACTTGCTACTGCTTATATAGGGAATTTATGGCTCATTTCTCATCACATAAATTTATCTCCAACTTATTGACTCTCTATGTATATAACACATTGGCAGGAATTTGGTGTCAATCTAGCCTGCCAAACCAACTCTTAAACAGTTGACTATATGTGTACAACTCTTGTACTCCATTAACAACAGGCATGCCGGTAATACTATCTGCTTTGCTTTTAGATAAATTAGGGACAGGATGATCAAGTTCCACCTGCATAAGGAAATCTTGACTTTGCAATACCTAAGTTCACTGAACAAACCAATGATAAATTAGTAACTTGAAGTGGAATCTGCGTTTTGCCTCATTAAACTCTCAACTTATTGAAGCTGTTATTATTCCAGACCCATCCTTCTCACAGGTTCCTTGCCTAAAGGTCTTCGAAACTTTGGTAGCATATTGATCCCCTTAGGATCTGTTATATTTTCCTTCTTGAATGCACAAAAATGGGTCACATTTCACAGCATGTATTGTTCCTGCGTCTGTCATTCCCGAAGGAATGTTTATTCACCCTTAAACAAGTACAGTTCTAAAAACTGTGAAATAACACACCAGCAACCTTCTAAGGAGCCATCTCTAAAGCCCTAAGTGCTAGTGGTTTAATTTAGGTTCCCTCAGGTTTGTTTGTTGTTTGATGGGGTATCCTGTATGGTACAAGAGAGGCGTTGAACTTGAGATTCTCCTGCCTCACTCTCCTAAATGCTGGGATGGCGGTTGAGCACCACTGAGGGGCTGACCTGAAGCTAAGAAGGGATCAAAGCATGCCTACAAATCTGACTTTCTTATCCTGAGAAGAGCAGGAGTTTCCCTGTCCCACCCTGTACCCTAACCTCTCATCCCCTACTCCACCCCACCCTCTGCCTTGCTCAGGTGCCAACAGACCCCAGAAGATAGATTCCTCAAGGGCACAGATGTGCCCCAGTGTGTGTAGCAACTGATAAGCTCATGTGCCCTCCATTTCTGGATTGTAGTTCATTCCAGCCGTAGTCAAGTTGACAGAGAAGAATAGCCACCACCAACTGGCTAGCACAGAGCAGGAATCCTGGCTTGACAGCTGTCTACGGCACCCACTGAGAAAGTTCTGCAATGCTGAGAAACACTTGTATCAAATATCATTGCAACAAGGCGGTCTGTGGATAGAGCCAGTCAGTAAAATACTCACTTTGAAGGCATGGGGACCTCAGTTCAAGCTCTAGGATCCACATTTAAACAAACAAAAACCTCAACTGTGATGATATGCATTTGTTATCCCTGCCCTGGGGAGGCAGAGACGGGCAGATCCCTGGGGCAGGCTAGCCAGCCAACCTGTTCCAGTTGGCATGCCCAGGCCAGTGAAAGACCCTGTCACACACACACACACACACACACACACACACACACACACACACACACACAAATTAAAAACACCAGGTGGTCAGCACCTGAGGAAAAGTCAAAGTTGTCCTCAGACCCCCACATGCACACACGGATATAGACACAAGCACAGACTGTATCTTTGGAACACCATGTACACTGCTCTGCCTTTGGGGAGAACTGGGAACTGGGAAGGAAAGGGAGAATTTGCTTCATGCTTTTATCATTCACTGCTCTGTTTAGATTTTTTCTTTTTTAATGAACATGTGTAACCTACGCAATTTTAAGGACTTTTATTTTGTTTTTGATTGATTGGTTTATTGGCTTGTTTTATTAATACAAGTTCTCACTATGGAGCCCAGGACCGAGACTGACCTCAAACTCACAATCCTCCTGCCTTAGCCTTCCAAATACTGGGAGTACAGATCTATGCTACCCCATCATTATTTCCTGTGCAATGTCTTTTATTGAAATAAAACTAAGCCCCAAATAAAGATTGTGTAATAGGCAAATTTAGCAAATAGATTTCTTACCATTTTATATTGCTTTTTGTTGAGGTATGGTCACCCTGGACGCTGTCCCCAGTCCCAGTCTGCTCTTCCCGGCCAAGGATGCTAGCCATTTCATTAAGGAGCAAATGCTCCCAACACTTTGGATGTGGGGTTACCACAGCCCCTACATTCTCCCTGAGGCAGTGAGCGCCTTTGACTTGGATGAATAAATTACCTCAATCAGTGCCCTTTCCCTGCACAGACTGCCTAGAAGGTGAGAGCAGGAGGTCTCTCCAATTGGACTTCAGAGCTCAGGGCAGAGCCTATGGTCTGATCCTGCAGAGCGGAGGGGGCTCATTAGTGGCACCAAGTGTCAGGTGTCACCTTCCCCCAAGTCATAACGAATAAAGACCCTGTTATAAGTCAAAGACTCGGAGGAGTCTGCTTTAAATATTCAGACAAAATAAGATAACGCTACGGTGACCGCGGGTTTTCTTCTAAGTGAACTTCAACCTCCCACTTCTAAATATATCAGACCCACAATTCTGAGCATGGGAGGAGAGGGAAAAAGGGAGATAGAGAGAGAGGGAGGGAGGGAGGGAGGGAG
>NW_026070620.1:0-3383 GCF_014885135.2 Alexandromys fortis
TTCCCACAATGCTCCTGCTCAGGCTCTCACAGCAGGGATGATCTTAGCTTTGTCTACTAAGATCTGTTATGCCATTTCCCTTCCTTGCACAGATCTGCCCAGCCGAGCCCCAGCCTGTCCTGCTGGGAGCTGAGGCAGTGCCGTGCTTTCTGCTCCGACACTTGGTATTGTGAACATTTTCTGCTGGGGTCTGATTACGTTTACTCATTTATTTCTGTGTGCTATGTGGGTACATGTGTGTGCATGTTTGAGTGTGTGTGTGTGCACGTGCGTTTAATATGTGTGTGATACATACACATGCATGCACTGTAACCTGAGGCCAACAGAGGGCATCAGATCTGCTGGAGCTGAGCTGGAGGTTCTGAAGCCCTTTCTTTCCCTATCTTTTTCTTTTCTTGTTTTTGCTGGGTGTTAATCTAGGCCTTTTATTTTTTAAATTTAGTGTCTTAATTATTTGAAAATTTCATCCACATATTTAATGCTCATTTTTTTGTTCATTTCCACACCAACTTCCCTCTTCTACCCCCCCCCCCACTGAACCCAACCTTCTAAACCAAACCCTTTCTCCACCACTTCTCCCACTGCCTAACAGGAATGACCATAAACCACGAGCCCCAGGACATCTTCCCAGTGCCACCTAACATCAGACCTCTGTGAGAACCCAACCACACTGAGAGCAGAGACTCAGGCTAGGGAGAGAGGAGCTCTTCAACACTCTGTGAAACAATGGGGTTTTAGACTTAACAACCCTAGCTGAACCCAAACCCCCACTCAGGAGGCTGGCCACTCCCAGCGAAGCTGACCTCTGGTAGTTCAGACGTGGCCCCTCTCACTCCGAGCTCAGAAGCAGATTCCTGATCCCAACAGGAGAAGCCAAGGTTGGCTGGGAAAATGGCAGCATGTATTCAAGCTCCGCTTTTCTCCACTCATCTGTGCGTCGTTAACCTTATATGGCATGGCATGTCCCATTTGTCTGTTTAAGAGTTAGTACCTGAACCCCAGCGGTGTAGGACTAACCTAGCCATTGCTATCCACGCTGCAAGGTAGAAACCAAAACTTCTCTCTAAACCCAAATATAAACAGTACAAGAGGATGTTTTTCCCTCGGACTTGGTGGGTTTTGTGGTAATGAAACTAGTGAAGGGTCTCTTCTAGGGATTTTTGCATCTCTAGTCTGTAAGTACAAATTCCATCAAACTTTGGAATTAAAATAGCCTCCCAGGAATTCTAACTGGGGACAGCATTACAGAATCCTCTGTTTGAAGATTCACTTGATTCACTTGGGATCCAATCAGAGCCAAGATCAGTGTCCTCTCCCAGTATCAACTGCGGTGGCTTTCGCAAAAGGGCTCACTACTCCCCAGGGAGGGACGCCACCCTTGTCCACTCTACGTCTCTAGCAGCCATCACTGCAGAGGGCACTTACAAGGCTCCTTACTTTTGTTTGCCTAGTTTGTCTCCAGCATTTGAAATAGGATAAGAAGTCAAGAACTATTTGACATCACACTTAGTGAGGGATTCTGTATAGAACAACCTGGCGTTGCCCTCCAGTGACAAGCCAGGCACTTCTAAGGTTTAATAAGCAAAGAGCAGGGGCAAAGACAGAGACCCCAGATTTTACCCATTTGTTTTCTGAACAAAGCTGCATTCTTTCCTATTTCTGAGAGTTTCTAACACCCCTGCGGTTAAATGCCTTAGAAAACACATTTGCTATACAAGCAACCAGAGCATAAATAAAAAGGTAACCAAGCAAGCAAGCATGTGGCTGGATCCACCACCACCAACCTCTTACCAGGGAGAGCAAAGTAGCTGAGAGAGAGATTACAAAATGGTCAGGCCCCACTCATCCTTAGCCCCACCTGGCTTAAGTCATTGATGTCAGTGAGCCTCTTGGGTCTCCAGACAATCCTGGGTGGGGATGGATGTGTTCAGTAGACTTCAGGAACATTGGGTGGACCCAGAATTAGCGCCAAAGCCCTCTTGCCACTGTGTGCCCTCTCCCAACTTTGCCCCACCCTCTTCTCTCTCCTTTGCTCCTCTTCCCAAGAAGCTGGAGCCCATGCTGCCCCAGGCCTTATCAGCTGTTTCCTTGTGACCACAGCCAAGTCTCCCTCCTGGACCTTGTTGACTCTTGCTGCACTTCTACTACTTCACACACCAGGTCAGATCCAAACCACACCACTGAGCCCTCTTCTTTGCCCTTGGCCTGGAGACACACATCCTGCTCCATCTGGTGCTATGAGGCCTCTACCAGCCAGGATGTTCGACTCTCCTACTGCCATGTGACTTCCCCTTAGTCAACCCAACTGATGGCTTTGAAAACAATGACGCTTACACTGCAGAATGCAGTTGGGGAGTTGGGAAATCAGCGATTGGGGTATGGCCAGCCTTTTTTTTTTTCCTCAAAGAAATGAAACAAAACAAGATTGAAAAACCAGAATGTGCTGTTGAAAATAACCGAAAGCAGTGCTGTAGGGAATTTCTGGTCGACTACAAGTACCATACAGGCGCCGTGTTAGAATATCAGGATTTTTCTGTGGCTCATGATTCAGAAGATATCTTAACCAGAGAGGTACTCCCTTCTCCACTCTGCCTTTCCAGCACACACACACACACACACACACACCCCACAAGCACACTTATACCACACATGTACTCACACATTCATGTACACAAAAGCACACTCACATACATAGCACATACACATGCATGCATACAGCCACTACACACAGACACCACACACACACCACATACTTATACAGACCACACACACACACACACACACAACAAAAAAATAAAAAAAACACACACACACACACACACACACCACTCACATAGACCACACACATGCCACACAAATAGTTGCACACACAAATACATGCACAAACAATACACACTAACATGTAACATGCACATACACATGCACATACACCACACTCACACGTACCCACACATGAATATACACACACATACATACAACCAAAAAAAGCTTACACACATTTTTTGACATGAACTACTGATACTTTGGCACAAATTCAACAAACAAGTGGCATGGTTGCTAGGACAGAAAGCATTAAGCTGTTTTAAAGGTGCTTCAGTGGGCAAACTGCATGGCTTTGGATCCATTTCTCACTCTCTACAGGTTCAGAGATGATTCCAAGAAAGCTGAGTGATCCCCAGAAGGCTAAAAAGGGACAGACCAATATCACTCAAAGATTGCTACTATGTCAAGTTGTCACTGGTGGGGAAGTGACAAACACTGAGGGTCCACAGGACAGGGTTTTAAAATACAGCATAATCAAAACAACTAGTTCCCTGTCATAAACACAAGGGTGGAAGACAAGCAGAAGGTAGACCACCACGAGGCTCACCTCCAGCCACAGT
>NW_026070622.1:0-3374 GCF_014885135.2 Alexandromys fortis
AAAAAAAAGAATAAATAACTAAACTAAACATTGACTTTTAATCAGAAAGTCTAGAAGGAAATTTCCAGGGAACCAAAGCATAAATAAACAGCATGGTTGAATTTTGGATGGGGAATTTAAAAAGAACCACTGCCCTCTAACTCCTGGGTGAAAAGTAGGTGTGGCCACAAGGTTTCTTCCAGCATTTGGTCTTGTGCTCATTTAAGCTTCAGTCCATTTTTCTTGGAAAAAACAGAAATTTATTCCCAAGTTAAAAGTACAACTTACCCCATTATCCAAAACTGAGAGCTGATCCCGAGCGGCCACTCCCCCAATTATGAGCAGTTCCCTGAAGTGAACAACAGAATAAGGGGGAGATTAAAGTCTGTCCTGCAGTTTGCTCTACACACTCTTTTCAGGCAAGGTCACTGAAGAAGGGCTGCACTAACGTGAGTACAGGAACACAGAAGCTGAGCACTTCACTCCCAAAACCAGAAATGGCGCTGGGGCAACTGAGTGCTTACAGTGAGTTAGTCCTCATCTACACAGCCTACCCCACGGAAGCTCTTTAAAACCAGACTTCCACCTTTTAAAACACACTTGTCTGTAGTATAGAGAATAGGAGTCAGGGTAAAAAGAGGTTGCCTTCAGGAAGGATAATCAGAAACTGAAGGTAAGACTTGTATTTAGTGTTACTCATAGCTTGTTAAAAGACAGAAAATTTCTCATTAAAAAAAGATTTATAAGCTGAGGGGTGGTGGTGCACGCCTTTAATTCCAACACTTGAGAGGCGGAGGCAGACAGAACTCTCTGAATTCAGGACCAGCCTGGTTTACAGACTGAGTTCCAGGACAGCCAGAGCTACACAGAAAAACCCTGTCTTGAGAAACAAATAAACAAAGAAAAATATTTTATATGTATGAATGTCTTGCCAACACGCATGTATGTGTACCACACACGTCAGCTGCCCATGGAAGGGTGTGTCAGATGTGCTGAAACTGGAGTTACAGATGGTTGTGTCCCACCATGTGAGTGCTGGAAACCCTCTTGATGGGTTGCCTGGTGCTCTTTACCACTGAGCCATGTCTCCAGCCACCTCATCCCCCTTTTTGAAACTGGGTCTAATTATGTAGTCCTGGCTGGCCTCAGACTCACTGTGTAGGATGGGTAGGGTAGTTTCAAATAGTCACTAGGGCTTCAAGTAAGGCAAGGGCTTATTTGTATTAAATACCAAATAAGTAATCCATAACCCATAATTTCACCATCCTCCCCAGTGAACTGTTTTCTACCATCCACTTCCCCTTGCAGACTTTGTCTAAGCACATTCATTTTATAGATAATGACAGCAGCAAATCAAACTACAAAGGAATTTTACCTTTACAAAGGCTTCCAAAACTGCTCCTCTGAAGGTCAAGACTCTTACACTGAACAGGAGCTCTGTTATCAACTCCTTAGGAGCTTCCTTTTCCACATGCTCAAAATGATTCCCCCAGTTTTCGTATTTCTCTCCTCTCCACATTATCCCACAATCCCACAATGAGTTCTGTGAAGGTGGGGGCAACTCTCACTACTGGAGCCCAGTCTAGATCTTAGGCACAGACTTTACAACACAGGGTTCTTAATATCTGCCAAATGAGTAATGTGTCAATCCATTCAATAAAATTAAGGATTATTTTGCCTAGTATAATTCATAACTAAATCAGTTTGCTTAACTTGTAAGTAAGGTCACTATTAACACCAGAACCTCTAAGTTTCTGGAATTAAAGAGAGTAGCTATGATCACATAACATTGTCAATATACCAAAACCCACCTAAACGTACATTTCTGAACATGAGCTTTATCACCCAAATTGCTCCAAGAAAAAAAAAAAATTTAAAAAAGTTAAAAACAAAGTAACAAAAATTATTAAGCATGAAATCCACAAGTAGTTTACTTAAAGGATTTGGTTTTTCACAAATTAAAAAGGATTCTGAGCTGAATATGGTGGCTCACACATGTAATCTTAGTACTTAAAATGCAGGAGGATGGTGAGTTTGAGGCCAGCATGATTACACAGCAAGATTCTATCTCACAAAAGGAATAAAGGAACAAACAAAGTCTCCCTCCACGGAACACTTGGAGACGGAGAAGACCACACCGCAAGAGTCTTAGAGTCACTCTCAGGTTAGGGCTCCTAACAACTTTCACTGAGCCACACATTTTCTACGCAGTGAAGAGATGAAATTAATTTAACACTGAATGAAATCAGCCTCTGCCCAAAGGAGGACAGTCTCAGTGGAAACACCGCTACTACAAAGTTATAGTGTTTTATGTCGTACACTGATGGCTCCATTTGCTTAAGTTTCCTCTTCCAGAACACTTTAAACAAAGACAATAAGCATCTGAGCTCGAAAGGAAGGCTTACCGTAACTTAGGGTTATCAATATACTTCTTAAACTGCTTGACGTTGTTCAGGGTTTGCTCTGCTAACTCCCGGGAGGGCTCCACAATGAGAGCTTTTGGAGCATTAGGGAGAAATTTTGTTTGTGAAACCTGTGCATTACCTTAGGAGAACAAAAAAGACCACAGGTCACATAAAACACACCTGAAAATACGTCAGTTAAAAACATGAGTGCTAATATTTCAGTTATCAAACTTTAAGTAATAATTGTAAAATATAGCAGACAATCCAACAAAATAAAGCTAAAATTCCTAAAATAACTTGTGGGTTTTTTTTTTTTTTTAAGTCTAGTTGGGCTGAGTACAACTGATTGAGGCTGTTATCTTGTGACAAGGCAGGAAATGTACTTTAAGTGAACTATACCAGGCAATCATACAGAAAATGATGCAAGCTTTCAAGTCAAAACTGCTTGGATCTGAATTCAGTTCTAGCACTTATCTGATCTGAGACTTTGGGCAAATGATTTCAAATCCTTATGTAAAGGCTACCTCAGAGGGCTGTGTAAAGATCACAGTCTGTGTAAAGCCCTCAGCAGGCTGCTATGGCACTTCACAAGCACAGGAGCCAAGCACACCACTGCCATCAAGACTGAGATAGCTTAAATGCCTTAACAGACACAAAACAGTTAGCTCATCAATTGTGTTTTGAAACTCAAGTTTACTAATCTGTTAATCAAAGGGTTTGATTAAACCAGAGCAGCAGACAAATGAGACTAAGAGAAGCCCTTTGATGTGGGAGTGTCATATATCAATCTGCTGATTTCACTGGTTAAGTAATAAAGAAACTGCTTGGCCCTCATAGGTTAAAACATAGGTGGGTGGAGTAAACAGAACAGAATGCTGGGAGGAAGAGGAAGTGAGCTCATACTCGACAGCTCTGCTCTCTGGAGCAGAGGACATGCTCCCCTCTCCTGGGCACACGCGATGAAGCTCCGACCCAGGATGGACGTAGGCT
>NW_026070623.1:0-1476 GCF_014885135.2 Alexandromys fortis
TCTCTGCATCTGAAAACTTTGGCTACTTGATCCTTAGCCTCTGTGAAACTCTCCTTATCTTTGCTTTGTCCTCTGTGTCGTTTGGTCTCTGTGCCTCTCAGGCTGTCTGTTCTTAAGTTTTTAACTGTCCCTCTCTCCCTCTCTCTCCCTCTCTCTGTCTCTCTCTGTCTCTCTCTGTCCCTCTCTGTCCCTCTCTGTCTCTCTCTCTCTCTCTCTCTCTCTCTCTCTCTCTCTCTCTCTTTCTGCTTCTGATAGCTTTGGACTCCTTGACCCTAACCCTCTGTGAACCTCTACGTATCTTGGCCTTGGCTTCTATGTCCTTTGGCCTTGGTGCCCTCAAAAACCCATTTTCTCAGTTTCTCTCAGTTTCTGTCTCTTCCTCTATCTGTTTGTCTCTGTCTGTCTCTCTCTCTCTCTGCCTCTGTGAATCTTGGCCTCATTGACCCTCAGCCTCTGTGACCCTCTGCTTATCTTAGCTTTGGCCTATGTGCGCCTCAGGCTCCTTGATGCTCGGTTTTGAACTGCTTCTCTCTGTCTCTCTCTCTCTGTCTCTCTCTCTGTCTCTCTCTCTGTCTCTCTCTCTGTCTCTCTCTCTGTCTCTCTCTCTCCTCTCTTCATCTGAAAAGTTTGGCCTCCTTGACCTGCAGTTTCTGAGACCGTCTGCCTATGTTGGACACGGCCACTTAGTTCCTGGGCTTAATTTGGGCCTTGGACTCTCTGTTTTTCGGTTTCTAACCTGGACACTTGCCCCCCCCCTCTCCTTCTCTCTCTCTCTCTCTCCCTCTGTCTTTCTCATTCTCCCTCTCTCTTTCTCTCTCTATCTCTCTCTATCTCTTTTCTCTGCATCTGGAAATTTTGGCCTATTTGACACTCAGCCTCCTTTAACCTCTGCCTAACTTGGCATTGGCTTCTCTGTCCTTCGGCCTTGGTGCCCGTCCATAACCCTGTTTCTCAGTTTCTCTCTCTTTGACTGTCTGTCTGTCTGTCTGTCTGTCTCTCTCTTTCTCTGCCTCAGTGAACTCTGTACTTTTTGCCCCTCAGCCTCTGTGACCCTCTGCTTATCTTCGCTTTGGCCTCTTAGTCCGTTGTCCTCTGTGCACCTCAGCCTCCATAATACTCAGTTTTAATTGTCTCTCTCTGTCTCTATCTCTGTCTCTGTTTCTCTCTCTCTCTCTCTATCACTCTCTGTCTCTCTCTCTCTCTGTCTCCTCTCTCTCTGTGTAAAGTTTGTCCTCCTTTACCTGCCGCCTCAGAGACCCCCTGCATATGGTGGCTTGGGCAACTTTGTACCTGGGCTTATCAGTGCCTCAGACTCACTGTTTTTCGGTTTCAACCTAACACACTCGTCCCCCCCACCTCTCGCTCTCTCATTCTCATTCTCTCTCTCTCTCTCTCTCTCTCTCTCTCTCTCTCTCTCTCTCTCTCTCTCTCTCTCTGTCTCCTTTTTATCTCTCTCTCTCTGCCTCTGTGAACATT